>NW_012098432.1:4088183-4103758 GCF_000951045.1 Mandrillus leucophaeus
CAACATGGTGAAACCCCATGTCTACTGAAAATACAAAAATTAGCCGGGCATGGTGGCATGTGCCTATAAACCTAGCTACTTGGGAGGTTGAGGCAAGAGAATCACTGGAACCGGGAGGCAGAGGTTGCAGTGAGCCAAGATCGTGCCATTACGCTCTAGCCTGGGCCACAGAGTGAGACTTCGTCTCAAAAAAAAAAAAAAAGACAGAAAAGAAAAGGAAAGAGGAGAAAAGAAAAGACCTAAAGCCCTAAAGCCCCTTCCCAACAACCAGTGGGCAATGTCTGGGAAGACTGTGACCTCATAGTACTCAGCCTATCTAGGAACCAGGGCAGGCACCTGTGTACTAGGGGATATGTTGCTCGTTTTAACCTTGCTGGGGGTGCCTGCCCATCAGACACCCGATCTTGCAAGACCATCTTCAAGAGACTCACTTTGGCTATTCTGTGGGTCTCTGAGTCCATTTTTTGGGTTTGGATGGGTGAGTTTGTTACTTACACTATAGTAGTGTTGCTTATATTTGAAAATTAATGATATATATGTGTGACACATATATATTTAGTCCCTAGACAAAGTTTAATGCAGATTTGGATTGTTAGACTATTAAGTGACCTTTTAAAGTTCCAAATAGCAGAAAACCCTTTCAAACTGGCTTAAGCAAAGCAGAAATGATTTTTCTCTTATATAACTGAAAAATCGGGAGTAGGTATCATTTAAGCAGGTCTACATGTAGGATTTCAAATTATATATTTAAAATTGGTTCTCTCTCCATCTCTAAGCACTTTTTCTTATTAGTTTTATTATTGTTGGCTTTATTCTTAATCTGCACCTGGTGACCTGATGGCTACTTTTGCAGTGGAAAGTAGACTTGTACTTCTACATTACCAATACATGTCTTAGATACCAAATACCAACACATTTCTTAGAATTGTGTATCTTTGGCTCTGATTGCCCTAGCTTTGGTCTCATACTTATTCCTAAACCAATCACTAGAGATTGGAGGATGTCATGTTCTGATTGGCCAGACAGTTCATAAACCACTCCTAGAATCCTAGATCTACATGAACTTCATGAACTAATAGCATAAAGGGAGATTCCCCAAGGAAAAATCAAGAAGTGTGAGTGTATGCTGACTAGACGAAAATTACAGTTTGCCAACTGTATAATTGCCAAGCAATAACACCCTGGCCACCCAAGGGACTATGACACATGAGTTGCACCTCCGTACTCTAAAGACTACAGGATGAAAAGGGTGCATCCTTACCTTGTTGTTGCAGTTAATTCGCCTGTTCATGTATTCAGCAAGAATTGATTCAGAATGTACTCTGTATTATGTTTTGTATGAGGAGATTCAAATTTAACTTAGATGTAGTTTCTGTCTTTAAACAGCTCTAAACCTAGTAGGAAGGCAAAATTGCCAAATATGATACAATGCATCATGAAAGGACAGAGGAAAGTGTAACTACTCTGTGCAGATAATGGGAAAGGGTTCAAAGCCACTGTGATACTTGAGCTGGGATTTGAAGAAGTAGGAATTTCCAGCCAGAGCAAAATTAAATTAAATTAAATTAAATAGTAGTGCCTGAAATAAGCCAAGATAATTTGGAGCTTATTTGAGACACTTAAACTCTACTGCTATATGAGTTGAGAGACAAAGATACGTGAGGATCAGGAGGGAAAATTTTGAGTACCCACACATACCACAGACACAAACACCACTGGGCTGAGGAAGGTCAGGAGCAATTTAAAGCATTATGAGAATTTAGAAAAAAATTATATACAACATCCCAGACCACTGTTTGTGCAACTTTTCTTAAGAGCTATTTAGACTGAGAGAAGTCAATTAAAATGGGTAGAAAAAAAAGGGTTCGTCAATGCCTTTTAACGAGAAAAAGAGGAATGGAAAGAAATTCAGACAATTGCAGTGGTATCTTTGGGAGCAGAGAACTGAACCATTTCAATATCTTGTTTTATAAAGAAAGAAGAAAAGCAAACAGCAGAAAGTTTTTGAATAATTTTAAGTCTTAAGAGAAAGTTGACCTTGGTAGCACTTGGAAAAGGGATGTCAAGAATATTGGAAAGTTTTAAAGTCTTTAATTCAAGATTCACTCTTACTTTTCAAAGTTGATGATGAGTCTAATACTAAAAGGCAATTTTTAGGTAGTTGTTCTGTACTGACAAAGGCATTGAGTAAGTGAGGATAGACTCTATATTCATAGAAAAGCTTTCATAGAAACATAGATATCTTCCTATAAATCATTCAAGCCCACATGCACGCATGCATATGACACATCAAATGCCATATATGGCTGATTTTCCAGGTCATAGCAATTCTGGTACTTTGTACAGTTCTTTGCAATGTTCTAAAGATTTTTTAAATGCATTCACAGTGGGAAGAAAAATGTTTTTCCAACTTTTTATTTATTGGTTTCAATACTTTACTGTATAATTCATACAATTGTTATTTACAAGTGGTATTGAATGTTTAATAACACTATCAGTGAAAAGGCATGTACCCGTCTGCATTTTGTAACAAAAAAAAATGTATAAATAGATTGCCATTGTTTAGTAAATTCTACTGTTCGGTTATTGGAAAGCTAAATAATCCATACTCCATTTGAACAAGTTATAAAAGAATATTTAATGAACTACAGAGGAAAGTACTTTTAGAGTACTAAACATTTTCATAAATGTTGCTGGAGAGGCAATTGCTCAAATATAATTCTCCCATTAGGAGGTTAAGAAAGATAGTAACAGCTTAACATAGAGAAAATAACAGAAGAAATAAGATGTCAAATATGATCAGATTCGTCTTTGCCATGTAAATTCAAACAACAAAATTGCTAGGTAATTATTTCAAAACTCTTCTCATTTTATGTTTCAATATTTAATTCTTCAAGCAAAGGTCTACCATTGCCTCTAGGATCTGGATCACCCATAGCATTTGCATCTGGAGGGGAGCTCATTACTTTAACAGGGAAGAATGCAATTTCAGGTGTATACTTACTTCTGCCATACTGAAAGGTATTGATAGAAATAATACAAAGTTTAAATATATATATATGTGTGTGTGTATATATATATTCAATATTGAATAATAAACTTGGTTGGCATAATCTGGTTCTCATCCTTTAGAGTTTTTAGTTTATTTCTTCATTTATAATAGCTAAATTTTGTTCCACCATAAAGAATTATCCAAGTGTAGACAGACAGAAACACAACTGGGTCAAGTGATCTGACTTCTTGAATCAACTCTTGCAGTAATTATGTGACTTTTGAAAAGGATGGAGTGGGGCAGTAGTAAGAAGTTATTTCAGTAGACAACCCAGGAAGCCTAATGCCTGCTTTCATGGTGATTAAACTGTTCTTCTTTTAGAAGTTCCGCAGGAATAGTTATGTAGAGATAACTATAACAAAGCAAGGAATAGTAAGATATTATTAGCTGAGGATCTACCTCCAAAACCCACTGAAAAAAATGTGTTTCGGCCGGGCGCGGTGGCTCAAGCCTGTAATCCCAGCACTTTGGGAGGCCGAGATGGGTGGATCACGAGGTCAGGAGGTCGAGACCATCCTGGCTAACACGGTGAAACCCCGTCTCTACTAAAAAATAAAAAAAAACTAGCTGGGCGTGGTGGCGGGCCCCTGTAGTCCCAGCTACTCGGGAGGCTGAGGCAGGAGAATGGCATGAACCCGGGAGGTGGAGCTTACAGTGAGCTGAGATCTGGCCACTGCACTCCAACCTGGGCGACTGAGTGAGACTCCCTCTCAAAAAAAAAAAAAAAAAAAAAAAAATGTGTTTCTGGTTTGGACCATTTGGAGAAAACTAATTTTTCTCCTATTCTGGAATTACACGGGAGTCTTGAACAATGGCAAGTTGAATCAAAACTCAAATGTGTAATTATTACCCCTTCCCCAATACTGATATGTGATTCCGTGGATTAGTCTTGCCAGTTTTTAACTCTGTATGTGTAGATTCATAGACAGTTTTCACATCTGGTTTATTTCATTAAACTTTTTTGGTAGATTCTTCAATTTTAACATTTTAACCCACTTCTGAACTGTTCAGCTTGTTGACAGAAACAGTTCTTGTGGTTGTAGGACTGAAGTCCCTGTTTCCTTTCTGGCTATCAGCTGGAGGCTTCCCTTATCCTCTAGAGTAAGCTTGTCCACCCCACAGCCCACAGGCTACATGTAGCCCAGGACAGCTTTGAATGTGGCCTAGCACAAATGTGTAAACTTTCTTAAAACATTATGAGTTTTTATTTTTATTTTTTTCAGCTATCATTAGTGTTAGTATATTTTATGTGTGGCCCCAGACAATTCTTCTTCCAAGGGAATTTTAACAACTCTATAGTATTCCATTACACGAATATACTTAATTTTTCATTCTAATGTTGATAGATATTTAAACTATTTCTGTAATAAGAATATGCTACTCTGAGCATTTTTTACATGTCTCTTGGTGTGTTCTAGCTATGTGCTTCTGTTGGGTATTTTATTAAGAAATGCAATAGGAAGATTTCCAAAGAGAAAAAGTGACCCATAATTCTAGAGTCACGTCTCTTGGTTTCATTCTCATTCTGGATCATAGCCCCTTAATTCTTCACTGTATTTAGCTGTTTTTGAACCTTCAAAAATATTTTATACAGTTTATCTCAGAAGTGGTTTTCATCTGCTATTATCAATAGTAAAAATTTCATGATACATCCTCTTTTAAGTGTTTTTAAATTATCAACATCAAGCTTGAGGTTCAATTTCACAATATAGAGTTATATTTTGTTCTGAATTGTCTCAGTTCTGAAGTAACATTTGTTTCCTCTTCTGTGTTACTGCCACAGTTTCAATATGTCAATACTAATTAAATTAGACATCACTGAACATAAAGTGAGGTTCAATAGACATTTGATTTATTATTATTGTCTATTATTAACATTAGATTCAAACCCATAACAAGTTATCAGAGGGGCAAAAACAATACTGTACTGGCTGTAGCTACCAAAATATCTACATGAAAAATGAAAATGAACCAGTGGCTTTGTTTATGTAAACTAAATATTTGTATTTGGGGACACACCTAGATAATTGACTGAAGTTTTGTTCTTATATGAATCTTTGGCATCATGTGTGCAAACTCATGGAACTTCTGCTCCTTGTTAAGAATTCTTGTACATAGTTAATAAGAAACATAGTTGAAAGACTTGGCTGAAGTCCATGCTGATGAATTACCATGGATAATGAAGAGAGAGCTGAGTATTTGTTTTTAAATTTCTACTTCTTATGCTTCATTTTGCCTGCATCCTGTTCTTATTACCACCATTTGAGTAAATAATTGAAATTTCTTCAGTCCTTTTTATGTGTTATCTATTTAGTAATGTGTGTCAGTTAAGAACCTGGACCCCCCCCACAATGTCCTTTTATTTGAGCTAGATTGACTACTTCATACGTAAAAAGTCAGGAACTTCGGATATAGATTGTAAGAAGAAAATGCATCTCACCTAAGAACAAGAGGCAACGTGTATCTGAGTCACCTAGAAAGCTTTCATTAAATATGAATTATTACATCCATCTTTTTCATCACCACCAAGGGTATATCAGAATTTATATCTTCCCCAAACCCAAGCCTATCGAGACCCACAACCTTAGGAAATATTGGCTCAATATTGCTGTATGAGTTGTTTTTTGTTTCTCTATCTATTGCTCTATCCCTTCTACCTCTTCTTGCCTGTTTAATTTCATCAGGTTTGACAACTTAACTTTTCATATCCAGTTTCTCTTAACTTGTCTCCTTCCTCCTGAGAACTTGATATCTTAAATATTTGACTGTGCTTGCTAAAATCTAAGTCACTCGTCTAATTCTCTTGGCCTATGACAGTAGTTCTCACACTTCAGCATACATCAGAACTATCTGGCCAGATTGTTAAAGCACTGATTTCTGGACTTCACTCCTGAGTTCCTGATTCAGTATGTCTTAATTGGGGCCAAAATGTTGTATTGCTAACAAGTTCCCAGGTGAGACTAATGCTGCTGATTTGGGAACTACATTCTGAGAACCTCTGGCCTATGCTGATCTCCCAGACTATGGACTCATTTTACCTAATTTCAGTTATCTATGCTTCATCCTGTTTATGAATCTCCTATATTTGTGGCTCTGATTCTTGTCTATGTTTATAGACCACTATAACCCTGCTAGGTGAACTCCTGGTTATGATTCTGGTTTTCCCAGTCCTAAAGGGCAACCTAAAAGTTAACTCTGTTAACTGATTTGATGATTGGTTGGTTCATTTATTCATATTAATTTCATCATTCAACCCATATTACTTAATGCCTAGTATGTGACAGTCATTGACTAAGATTTAAAAATATTATTATTAAGAAGTTTACATTTTAAAAAAAGAAAGACCATTGAGTGAACTGACAATGTCAACAAAATACAGTGTTTTATGACAGTGTTAAGCACTGGCATCTACAGAAACACAGAGATGAGAACTCTAACCCTGCCTGGAGGATAGTACTGAAGGCTTCTAGAAAGAGATGATGGCTAAATTTAACTCTTAGGTACCAGTTGGATTATTCAGGTGATGAATAAAGACAAGGCATTAGAGATTGGGGAGCATATACAAAAAGTTATGGAGAGCTTAGGTATCTCAGTGTGATTCATCAAAGAATATAGATATGAGTCTAAAAAAACCATGAGGCTGAAGTATGTGCCAAAATATGCAGGGTGGTTTAAACCAAACAAATGAGTTTGGAACTATAAGAAGTCGTTAATTTTAAGCAGGTAAATATTATGACCCTCTTTACATTTTTAGAATTGAAAAGTGGTAAATAAACTAGTCTTAGGTGATAAGCAATGATCTAAGCGATTGATAATGAGAATAAACCAAAGTAGTGAAAACGGATACGTGAAGAACTAGAGAGGTTTTTAAAACTGTTTACAAAATAGTACTTAAAGGACTTCACGACAGAGAAAAACACCAAGGATTATCTCACTGTCTTTATGACAGAACCAACTGGCACATCAAGAGGAAATATTAAAGAGGCTAGTTAGATGGAGAAAAAATGAGGATTAGAGAAAGCATTCTAGAAATAGAAAGAAATAAACATGATTTCCTATGATCAACTACTGGACTCCGTGTAAACAACTTTTAGTGATGTTAGAATAAGCCACCTGAGGTGCTATTATTCTCTTGTGATTTTCAAAAAGTCAGTTGAGCACTAATCTGAAACTTCTACATGTCAACATTGGACTTTTGCTTACTGTAAGCATGTTCATATTTAGTTATATTCAGGTATTAGGTTTTTCTTGCTGGTATAACAAATAACCACAAATTTAGTGCATTAAAACAACATACATTTATCATCTCACAGCTCTATAGGTAAAAAGTCTGGGTAAGCTGGGCTAATTTATTTGCTCTGGGTTTTACAAGGCCAAAATTGAGAGAAGGGTCAGTTAATCCAATGGGAGGCTCTTGCTGGAAAGAACCCACTTCTGAACTATTCAGGTTGTTGGCAGAAACAGCTCTTGTGGTTGTAGAACTGAAGTCCCTGTTTCCTTTCTGCTATCAGCTGGAGGCTTACCTTATCCTCTAGTGTAAGCTTGTCTACCCCACAGCCCACAGGCTTTGTGTGGCCCGGGAAGGCTTTAAATGTGGCCCAACAAAAATGTGTAAACTTTCTTAAAACGTTATAAGTTTTTTGGTAGTTGTTGTTGTTGTTTGCTCATCAGCTATCATTAGTGTTAGTGTATTTTACATGTGACCCAAGGCAATTCTTCTTCCAGTGTGGCCCAGGGAAACCAAAAAATTGGGCATCCCTGCTCTAGAGGTTGCAATTCTTGCATGTGGGCCCCTGCATTTTACAGTCAACAAGACATTTTGAATCTGTCTCATGCTTTAAATCTCCCTAACATACTTTACTGTATCTCTTCTGCCTTCAGCTCCAGAAATTTCTGTGTTTTTAAGGCCCCTGGTGATTAGATTGGGATTGCCATGATATTTCACAATAATCTCCTTATTTTAAGGCATGTGACCTGAGTTACATATGCAAGGTTATTTTGGCCATGTACAGTTTAACAGATTTATAGGTTCTGGGGATTACAGTGTACACATCTTTGAGTGGCCATCTTTCCTACCACAGTTCATATTAAGGCTTTGCATCTACTAAGAAAATAGAAACCATAGTCAAGTGTGAATGACCTATGCCATTTACTATTCTAACTGCAGAATGTCTCTGCTTGGGCTCCAAAATGGCATAAAGAACCTCCACAAATGTCTCACATCAAGCAAATAATTTAGAGATGTGCTCTTTGCTTTTTTCTTCCTTATCCTCTTCTGGCACTCCATTTGTCAACGTTAGTGTCTTTGGTATCAGTGAAAGTGTGTTTCCATCAAAGCCTTCCAGCAATAAATCAGTTGTCAATTTGAGCTATTTTTAAGCTAATGAATACACAGGATTAACATGTATATTTGAAGGCATGATGTTCAACAAAGCCAAAGTTAATAGTACAATCAGTGAAGATTATTCTGCTAACATTTTTGCCATCTCCTCTGCATTTAAAATAAATGAAAAATAATTCAGCTATTGATAGTGTGGTTAATATATACTAGGAAGTCTACCAGAGGCTTCTAAGATTGAGAAATATGTAATTAACTGAGAACTCCTTGGAAGATGTAATTGTATAAAATCTTTTATCTTGGTTATTTTGCTACTCTGCCTTGCAGCAGGGATTTCTGCCATATCAGATACAAGGAAATGTGATTCTGATGCCTAAGTGCAAAGGAAATATTGTAACAGTTATCAATGGAAAATTAAATTAGCATTAAATTATATAAATATTTTATTCAGGAAACAATTTTTAAGGTCTTATGATTAAAGATTTGCACTTGGCACAGTCATAGGTTTTGTTGTATTGTTTTTCTAAAAATACATATTTGAGTGCAATTTAGGCTGGCTCTTTCTGTTGTCTTATTCAGACTTACAGTTTCCCATTTTGAAGTACTTATACATTTCCTTCATTTTGAAGTGAAGATAATGCCTGGCAGCTGCTGATCTTATACTTGACTTTAAGTGAAGAGGAGATACCTGGTCTCGAAACTGTGTCCACTTTCGTATTATTTGTACAGAATGGTACAAATTAGAACCTTTTTCCAGGTCCCACCCAAGGAAGATGGTCTAGATCTTCTATAAACTGATGTAAGGGGATACCACTGATGATGCCTAAATAATAATACAGAACTTTAGCTTTATGACAATCACCTGCTCCTTTTGCAGAGCCTACAGGTATATGCCCATTGTTATCACTAAGTTTCTCTTTCAAAGTTCCATAATGTCACTCGCCCTCATAGATCACACTCATGAATTTGACCTACAATTGCGGTCACTACTTATAACATCACTACCACTCCCGTACAGTAACAATCTTTCCCTAAGAAATCTCAAGACTCCTGGAGAACCCTTCTCAATACTTCAAGTTGCTTTTCTCTAAATATCATCACATACATAATAGCTAGATGTGAGCACCCTTATGTCACATAAAACAATCTACCTTGTTTCCACCATAAAATTTTACAGTACATGGGTAGGACATTAAATGCCAAACCGATGACGATTTTCAAGTAGGGATAGGCTTCCTTATGAAGTGTTGGCTTTAGAAAAGACCTTAGTGATCACTGAAACTCATTTACGTATGCCACCTATTAGCCCATGGACTAAATCAGCTCATTCTCTTTTGTTCACTCTTGCTTTCTTCTATAAAAACTGAAGTTAATATTGCTGGCTTCATAGCATTCCAGTGAGTAATAAATGAAGATTTATCTGCAAAATAACTTCCAAATTGCCCAGTGTATAACAGACAGCTAAAAAACGTGGTTCCTTCCCTCAGTTCTCTCTTTCTTGCTTTCGTCAAGTTTGTGTTCTGATTTTCCCAGTCGTTCATTCTTTCCAAGAAATCTAAGTCTATGTGACACATTTCATCTGCCCAAAAATCAAGTTCAGAAAAGATAGACATTCTAATTCTGGGTTCCCTATTGATCATCAATTACACTCAAGTTAGTTACAAGTCATAGGCCTAGAAAGTTAAATCCTTCTTTATTTAGTGTACCTGGATTTTTAAAAAGCAGAAGTCCCCGCTTCAAATCCAAATGCAACGTGGTAATGTGTTTTCAGAGTCCTTCAGACTAAGATTATAGATTAACATTTAAGTAGATAATTTCATAATCTAGGTCCGTATAAGTATTTGGTTGTGCTAGTTTGTAGAAAACCTATTTAAACTCATCACACATACGCCTTAATTAGAAAAAGCTTTGTCTTCATTATGTATAAATGTAGAAGACTTCAAGAAAGATGACACTCATCTAATGCCTCCATATAACAAAAAAAAAAAAAGTCTTCTTAAAGGTACCAGAATTAGCTATTCTATCAAATAAAATTTACATTGGCAGGGCACTTTGCAATTTATAAATACTTTTCTATTCATTATTTATTTGATCTTATCAACAAGTCTATAAGCTAGAAAAGACATTTATCACTGATTTACACTTGAGGACACTGAGATTAAGAGAAGTTATGTTGATTGCCCAAGGTCATGTAACTAGGAAATCCAGAAGCCAGTATTCAAACCTAAGTCTGACTAAATAAAGACAGAGCCCAGACTCCCCATGGTTATCACAAAGAACCATCCAAATCTGCTTACTCAATAAGCAGTGCTCTTTTATCTAATCTGTGTTGCTACCTGGCTACCTTTTTTGAGGTTATGTTTAAATATAAAGAAGGATTCTTTATTGCTTTGATTTGCTTAAGATTCCATGCATAATTCTTTGAACTATGTATCCTACAATATGGATAAAACTGTTTTATTTTCTATTTGTTTCTTTTCCTTTTTTTTTTTTTTTTTTTTTTTTTTTTTTTTTTTTTTTTTTTTTTTTTTGAGATGGGGGTCTCACTCTGTCACTGGCAAATGGTGCAATGGCACCATCTCGGCTCACTGCAACCTCTGCCTCATGGGTTCAAGCAATTCTTCTGCCTCACCCTCCCAAGTAGACAGGTACCTGTGACCACACCTGGCAATGTTTTTGTATTTTTAGTAGAGATGGGATTTCACCATGTTGGCCAGGCTGGTCTCGAACTCCCGACTTCAAGTGATCCACCCACCCCGACCACCCAAAATGCAGGGATTACAGATGTGAGTCACCGTGCCCACCCTTTCTTTTATATTTCTTATTACATTTGTGCACATCTCAAATTTGAAAACCAATTTTTATGTCAGGATTTTATATTTTTTATTATTATTCTTTTATTGACAATTGGATAAGTTAGTGACTTTACTATGAAAGACAATGAGTGAGGTTGCACCAAGATTCCAACTGTTAACGCAAAAAGATAGTTAAGTTGCAAGAATTTAAAGCATACATGTAAGAACAATTTTGTTTTAAAATAATTCTTGATGGATGAATATAGTAATAGAATTCTATATGACAAATTAATTCTGATAAAATATACAAGAGGACCCAGGCTCTTAACCACATCGATAAAGAAGTTTCTATTTTTTAATTGTATATTGCCATTTATAGAATCCCATTTTACATTTTAAAATTAAAGTATTATTAATCCCTAATTTCTTGTTTTAAAACTGTGGAACTTTAGCTGTCCCAAAGAGCTTATATTAATTTTCCAAAATCACGCAACTAGTTAATGGCAAACTGAGATTAGAACTAACATTATCTAACTCTGATTCTTAATCCAGTGCACTTTCCACTACTCCAGGCTTCCTCAATATATGAATCTCCAAATTTTCATAACACAAATGTATGTCTGTTGAGAAGTAAGAAAATATTAATTTCTAAAAGGATAAAAAAAATCTAGTTTTATTTGCATTTCACTACTTACCTCAAGTTACACTACAATTCTTTCATTAACCTGGTTTCAGACCTTGTCTAATATTTCTCGAAGAGCTCATCAGCTGCAAAACTAAACCATGAAAGACTAGATAGAAACTTGGCATCTAAGAAGAGAATTTTTTTAAAGCCTGGTATTCTTTCTAAGATACACTAATGTAATAGCCAAGATGATGAGATAACTGTGAAAAGCCAGTAGGGATCTTGAATTGAGATGTATTCTTTGAAAGCCTAACTATGCTCTTATGGTGCTCTCAAAATCAGTAGTGTCTTATGAGGAATCACAGCCTGAGACTGGCTTTGAATGATCTCACCAAGAGTTTCAAACAGACTGATTTCTTTCAGTGTTCACTGTGTCCTGTGGTGATTAAGAGATTGTTGAAAATAAAAGGTTTTTCTCTTTAACAAATGGTGGATTATTGTGGAAATAATTTTTTTTTTGTCTTTGTGTAGTCATACCTTAAAGCATACATTGCATGCTAAGTTTCAGGGCTCAAAAAGTTCTAATGGTCTTCCACGTTTCAATTTTATGCCATAAAATTGAAGTTGCTGGCAAAATGCACAGTATCACTGGCTTTATCAGCTCCTAGGCTTTTATGATGTCTATATAGTGTAGGTTTTTATAGTTGAAGATTTCTCAATAAAAGATAATAGTGTGACCGTTTCATTAAATAATAAGCATAGCTATAAGGCCTCTGAACAGGTAAGGATCTATTTAAATGCTAATTATCATAATTATAAACCATTTGGGATACAGCTAACTGTGGATACACTGAGATACAACTTTTTTATCTAAAAGAGAGGGTAATAACCATGGGTAAAACTTGTTGGTTCTTGTAAGAATCAACCTGAGATAACCCTCATTAGAAATGTTTATATACAAATGCAGCCAAAAGGGGTCTAACACGTAGGTCAAATAGGTAAAAAATTATTTGGTGTACATTGAAGAAGGACCCCCTCCCCCACCCCGACACACAAGTCTTGTCAAGAAATAACGGCCTTAAAGACCCCTGACTGCTGCCTGAAATTCTGCCAATGCATTTATTCACTAACCTTTTTTGATTGCCTACTATGTGTCTTGCACTGAGGGGATAGAAAAATGAATAAGAAACAATTGCTGCTTTCTAGAAGATAGTAAGATAGGTAAGGAAGGGAAACAAATAATTATTCAGAACAAAGAAAATAACAAGGGATATAGATAAGGTAAGGAAATGTTAACATCTAAATGTTGGGGGAGTGGGCGTTGAGGAAGAAGAAGAAATAGGGAAGGTGAATTTGAATCTTCTCTTGAAGGATGGACAGAATTTAGACACATAGATATGTAGACATGGGAGAAGGGGCATTCCAGACTGAGAGAACTGGGTAAATTAGAGTTGTTTGTTATTAAGAGATATAAAGTAAAATAGTTTACATATTGTAGAATACATAGTTCAAAGTATTATGCATGGAATCTTAAGCAAATCAGAGCAATAAAGCATCCTTGTTTACATTTAAACATAACTACAAAAAAGGTAGCAAGGTAGGAACACAGATTAGATAAAAGAGCACTGCTTATTGAGTAAGGAGATTTGGATGGCTCTTTGTCATAACAGTGGGGAGTTTGGGCTCTGATTTGTCTTCCTTACATCTAATTAAATCTCTACTTTGCATCCAGAGTAACTTTTCCAGACTACGTAATTAATTCCGTTATTCTTTGGTAGATTGTTATATTAATCCCCTCCCCCACTCCAAGGAGTCATGCCTCCTGGTTATCACACACTTATGTAGTCTGTTCCTACCCTCACTGAGGACTGAGACAAGTGACTTAATTTAGATAGAGAAGCACCAGCAAACATGACACAAGCAGAGGCTTGATATATACTTATTCATTGGAATTTTCCCTCTGGAATACTGCCATTACCATGTGAAGCAGCCCAAGCTGAGAGTAAGGAGGAGGATGTGGATGCAGCCAAGGTAGGAGGTTGCTGAAGATTTGGGGATTTTAAAATACCTATTAAATATTGTCTCAGCTTGACTCAATGACATCAGGCCACAATATTTTGTACTGTTTTTTCATCACATTCAATCCTTTTTTTTTTTTCTTTTTGAGATGGAGTCTCACTCTGTCGCCCAGGCTGGAGTGCAGTGGCATGATCTCAGTTCACTGGAACCTCCCCCTCCAGGGTTCCAGCAATTCTCATCCCTCAGCCTCCTGAGTAGCTGGATTTACAGGCATATACCACCATGCCTGGCTAATTCTTCTATTTTTAATAGAGGTGGGTTTCACCATGCTAGCCAGGCTGGCATCAAACTCCTGACCTCAAGTGATCCGCTTGCCTCGGCCGTACCAAAGTGCTGAAATTGCAGGCATGCGCTACCATGCCCAGCTCATCGCATTCAATCTTAATCCCCTGTTCTCTAAATATACACCATGAGTTCTCTGTTGTTCAGGTAAGAAAATATAGGTAACTCAGTGAAAGACAGTCATTGTGTGTAGAAAAGAATACAAAACAGGTGTTATTAGTGATGTCAGATTAACAGTGCCACCCTGATGACTTGATTGTTGGTAATAAATTCAGTCATGTATGTGTTTATTCTTTCATTCACAGAGTGATCATTTATTCAGACATTTATGAAAAGTTTACCATGTGCTGGACACTGTAGGAACAGAGAAAGGAATAAGACAGGCTCTTCTAAAAAGCATAGAAATAAAAGTGGATATATTGGTTACACTCAGGCTTGTCTGAAACAAATGAGAAATTCCTGGATATTAGTATAAAACAACATTAAATGTAATTTATTTATTTTACTTTTCTAACATCTTCTCAATATAGTCACACAATACATTTCACTGTATAAAGTACATTTTACACCTCTTCTTAGTCCCAAGCTAAATTAAGAAAGCTATTGTTTCTGAAATAGTGGTAATCAATTATAAAGGTGTTGTTATGGTAGAGCCACATATTCTTCCTAAATTTTAAGAATATTGTACAGTCTGATATGTTAATGTTTAAGAAATTAACTGATATCTTCTGATAAAATGTATTTAATGCACAGTACATGTGCCATTACATTTAATAAAACTAAAAAGTAGCAACTTCCATAGAAGTTAATTGGAGGCACTTTAATTCTATATAAAGAACGTTGCATATTTTGAAGGCAAGTGCCAAAAATTTAGGCTTATAGTGGGGTTCTACATTCCACTTGGTGTTTTAGTGTGCATCCAAATTATTGTGTTATTTAATGTTATTTCTTTTTTTCTTTTTCTTTCTTTCTTTTTTTTTTTTTCTCACTCTGTCGCCCAGGCTGGAGTGCAGTGGAGCAATCTTGGCTCACTGCAAACTCCGCCTCCCGGGTTCACGCCATTCTCCTGCCTCAGCCTCCCGAGTAGCTGGGACTACAGGCTCCCGCCACCGCGCCCAGCTAATTTTTTTGTATTTTTAGTAGAGACGGTGTTTCACCTTGTTAGCCAGGATGGTCTCGATATCCTGACCTCGTGATCCACCCGCCTCGGCCTCCCAAAGCGCTGGGATTACAGGCGTGAGCGCCCGGCCATGTTATTTCTTAATAATGCTCAAGTGTCTTTCAAAGAGAATAGAAAAGAATGTGTAAAGTTAGAACAATGTATAGATTTCAGTAAAATCTGTTGCAATCAGTTATTTTAATGGTGTGATTGCAGATAACGTTGATGTATTTATCATTGCATTT
>NW_012098432.1:4106453-4109826 GCF_000951045.1 Mandrillus leucophaeus
TCAAGTTGAAACTGGCTTCCCCCACTCCATATGACTGTCCTTCTCATTTCCTTCCACACTCAAATATTATCCTATTAGTGAGTCCTTCCCTGACCATTGTAGGTCAAACAGTCACCCACACCCTTGCAGCTTTTCCTGTTTTTCTTCTACTGTGTTGTATTTTTCTACACATAGCTTACATCTATAAATGTTCATTGTCTTGTCATACTATATGTAAATACTCTCAGTATAGAGATTTATATATTTTATGCACTGCTACAACTATGGCTTGAAAAAATGTCTATTTTTCTAACATTTATTATTCCTGCTTTCATTGTTTTCACCTATTATGTTTATTTGGTAAATCTTTCTTACTTTTTGAAAAATCTTTCTGTAAAAATCTTTGTCTTTTAATATTGGCCTTTAATAGAATCACATTCATTACTATAACTGTTGTTAAATTTTATTAATTTCTGATTTTTATACTCTTTCTACTTTAGTGATCTTTATATATTTATACATTTTTGATATTTTCCTTTCTATGTCTTTCCTATATAGACTAAATTTTCTTTGTTTTCCTTTTCTCAGTGATTTGAACAATATATATCCCATTCTTGGTTTTAAATTATGTTCATCTTTATATTTTTATAAATCATTGTTAAACCTACTTTATCTACTTAATATGAGTGAGACAAGAGTCCTAGCTTTTTGCCAATCTACAGCTACTGCTGGTATGCAGACATTCTGGTTTGTGTTCCAGAAGGGAATATGCTTTAGACAGTTGTCATGGGGAGTTTTGTGGACACAAAGAACAGAAAGAATCGTCAGTGTGGGAAGAGGAGGTCTTCTAGGATGGCCCAGTCTAAGATTGATCCCAGGTTCCACCTCAAAGTTTCGATGCTGAGATCTTTGGAGGAAGATGTTGTAAGTGGGAGTCACATTTACCCTTTTCACCAGAGTATCTCTAGTTCTCAGGCGTCCAAATGTAGCACATGACTGGGGAAAGGGAGCTCACTGGGGAAAGGGAGCTCTTCTTGCTTTAGCATGAAGCATAGCATAGCACTAAAATTCAAAGATGTGAGGAATGTAAAAAGCAGAGTCAAATTTTCAAGTGAAGGATTGGTAGCAACGTTGGGTGGTAATAACCTTTTATATCATTGTAGGCTCTACCAAAAGGGACCTTAGTGTGGTGCCTTTGAAGGGCTACACTAATGATGGAGAGTAATAAGCTGAGCTGAAGAAGGAGCTGTGGAACTAGCACAGAGCAACTGAAAAGAAGTCTTGGTTAGCATGTGTGACATAGTTTAGGGTGCTTAGAAGTTACTGGAGTAGATTCTTCCAAAAGGTAGAGGCTTTACACTAGTAGGTGTGACAGTGGGAAGGTGGCTTATATAGTCAAATCCAAGAACCAAATTATAGCTTTGCATTCCTCTGATAAAAAGCAACAAAATTAATATGCTTCTGTTTCCCCTTCCTCTTCTACTCAATATTTTCTAGTGTAATTGAAATTGGATACATGAATTTTAATTGATTTTTTTCTTATTCTTACATTAAATATCTTCTTTTTCAAGAATAATTTTTGCCCGTGTGATTTAATTTTGTCATATTTACCACAATCATTTAGAAAAAAGTCTGACTGGTAGTAATGTGCTAAGAAATTCTTTTATACTATGTTTTCTTCATTTCTGTCTTTTTATTTTCTTTTATTTCTTCCAAAATATGTCTTTGTGGAAGACTCCATGATGTGTGTATATTTTTAGCCTTTGAATATCTGATGATTTCCTCCCATTGTTTTAAGATAGACAAAGACTTGACTAGGATGTGTCCAGCTCTTACTCTCACCTGAACTCCAGAATCCTATGGCTATCTCTGGGTCTTCTCCACTCGAATGCTTAAAAGATATCTCTGTTAATATGTTACATAAGGTAATTGTGTAACATATTAACAGAGATGTCTTTTAAAAATTGAAATTTCAGGGGCATAATAACGGCATTTTGATTATTCAGGGAAATACACTTGTTCTTAGGTTATATGTGATGAAGTATTAGGTGTTGTAGCGACTATGAAAATGTACTGCTCAGATCTCCTGTAGATAGGAGCAAAATTGATTACTCTGGTGGCTATATGTCAAGTACCTCCCTGATCAAGCCAAAGTACCCTTCATACTGCTTCCAGTCAGTGACTGTGCACAGTGGGTGGACTAATGCAGGCCCATGCCCTCAAGAAGTGGGACCCCATTAACAGATGACTTTGGCTCAAGACTTCCCATTGGCCTGGCCAAAACTTACTTAGAAATGTACTACGTTCTGAAATGTTTCTCCCCAATCTCCTCTACTTCTCCCTGTTCTTTACAGGAGCCTCAAGTATCTCTCAGTCTTCTTCTGCTGCCCCAACCATTTATTTCTTGCAGCTCACACAATACATCTCCTGTAAGCCCAATCTTGTACTGACATCTACTTCACAGAGGGTCTGAACTAACAGCGTTACATGCTATGATGTCCACGTAGTTTAGGAGAAAAGTGTGTGTGTGTGTGTGTGTGTGTGTGTGTGTGTGTGTGTGTCAGAGACACAGAGAGAGAGACGAGAGAAAAGAGAAAGGAAGGAAGCAAATATCTCAAAATATTAATAATTGATACATTTATGAGGAGAATAACTTGTATTAATTGCATTATTCTTTTTAAGATTTGAAAGTTTTTAAGTAAAATGTGGCTGCTAAAAAATAAAAATATAAAAATTACAAAAAAAAAGAGATATATGAAGCTCAACATGTGTATTGACAAGACATCTATTTCTTACTTCAATGTCTATTCTCTTCAGTAACAAATCCCTGATTTTATTTGAGGCACATTGCATTCAGCCTAAATTTTATTTCAATTAAAACATCATCTGACTTTTATATTCAAGCAATGGAAATACAAGTAAACATGTTATATGTGACTGTGGGAAGTCTTCCTAAAAGGTAGGAGGTCTCTCCTTTTCACCCTCTCCTTCAGGGCTTCCTGAACTGTGTATGTGATTGCTAGAGCTCAAGCAGCCATCTTTTGAACATGAGGCAATGCATCAGAAAGGGCAGAGGAGCAAGAAAGAAGGCGTCACAGTTCCTAACGAATGAAGTTACATCATAAAGGCATCAGCAATAGAATCCTGCCTTTAGGACTCTGAAACATAAAAGAGAAATAAACTCTTATTTAGTTGAAGAAGTTGTTATTTGGTGTCTTCAATTTATTTAGACAGCTCATTCTGATGCTTTTTTTCTTTTGTGATAATTTATTTTATAATTCTCTAGTAATTTTCATCTTCAAAAACTAATTTGAGGTGATATGAGATTTCAAAAGCATTTTCAAAAGAATTTTATTATAGTCCAATGTGAATTATCTATCTTTATTTGAATGTT
>NW_012098432.1:4111386-4114803 GCF_000951045.1 Mandrillus leucophaeus
GTTAGAACAATGTATAGATTTCAGTAAAATCTGTTGCAATCAGTTATTTTAATGGTGTGATTGCAGATAACGTTGATGTATTTATCATTGCATTTAGAATGCTTTAAGATACATATCATGCATTGGATTTCACAACGAGTACATCATTTTCCATGGATATTTGCTGTATGATAGCAGACTAGGAGCACTCTACAAGTTTTCACCTCATTAAAACCTACTAAAAAAACAAATGGATCATCAAATACAGGCAGAGTGACAATTTTATAATGAAACTGTTGTGTGTATTAGTGTTGTACTTGTAGCATCTGAGTTAATCACAGATTTAAAATCCTATGAAATTTTTACTTGAAAACATTCTGTCCATATATAACAATCTATACTGGTTATTTTACAATTTTGATTAATAACAAATCATTCTGTGTTTTCTCTAAAATTTATATCTTGACATTGTGATGTAAGAGTCTAGTCGTGTTTCATTTTAAAGAATAAAATATGCATGGAGTTTCATATGAAGAAATTATAACAATAAAAGAAACATAGGACCATTTATCTGGCATGCTAATTTTAGCCTTTATTCCATCCAGTTATACTTGGGATTGTGATTCTGCTCATAAACTTGTATCAAGCAATGGATGGAAAATTTTTGAGTAGTGTTGATGCCTTTCACATTGTTCTGCTTCTCTTGCTATTCAGCAATGCCCATGTTGATGTACCTGTATATTAGCATATATAAATTGAACTTAGTTTAAAAATGTTGATTGCTTGTTTTAGGGCAAATGCTATGTTGGTACAAAGGATCTAAGCTGAAAAACGTATCTATTCTGTCATCATTGAACTTGAAAGCTTATAAGAAAAACAAGCAAATCAATAGGTACAAAAGACATCTACCCATTCAGGAAATTCTGTTAACTCTCTTGAATGTGTGCGCAGAATTAGACTATTTCTGACTATCACCACCACTGCCATCTTGATCCAAATCACTCTTATCACTCACGTGGACTATCATAGTAAATTCCTGATTCATCTCGCTGTTTCTGTTCTTGCTCCTCCCAACCCTTTGTCCTAACCTCAAAAAAGTAACAAAAGTCATTAAAAAAAATAAAAGTCAGATTATGTTACTCCTACACTCAAAACCTTCTAAAGGCTTTCTGAATCATTTGCAATAAAAGTCAAATGCAATTGTCTACAAGGCCCTACATCGTCTGGTCTCTGAAAACTCTTGTCAAATTCCTTCTCTTTCTGGTTTACTCTATTCCAGCCACAACGGGGCGTCCGTTTTGTTCCCAAACACGCTAAGCATGCCCAATTTTAGGCCTTTGCACTTGCTGCTCCTTCAAGTTGAAACTGGCTTCCCCCACTCCATATGACTGTCCTTCTCATTTCCTTCCACACTCAAATATTATCCTATTAGTGAGTCCTTCCCTGACCATTGTAGGTCAAACAGTCACCCACACCCTTGCAGCTTTTCCTGTTTTTCTTCTACTGTGTTGTATTTTTCTACACATAGCTTACATCTATAAATGTTCATTGTCTTGTCCTACTATATGTAAATACTCTCAGTATAGAGATTTATATATTTTATGCACTGCTACAACTATGACTTGAAAAAATGTCTATTTTTCTAACATTTATTATTCCTGCTTTCATTGTTTTCACCTGTTATGTTTATTTGGTAAATCTTTCTTACTTTTTGAAAAATCTTTCTGTAAAAATCTTTGTCTTTTAATATTGGCCTTTAATAGAATCACATTCATTACTATAACTGTTGTTAAATTTTATTAATTTCTGATTTTTATACTCTTTCTACTTTAGTGATCTTTATATATTTATACATTTTTGATATTTTCCTTTCTATGTCTTTCCTATATAGACTAAATTTTCTTTGTTTTCCTTTTCTCAGTGATTTGAACAATATATATCCCATTCTTGGTTTTAAATTATGTTCATCTTTATATTTTTATAAATCATTGTTAAACCTACTTTATCTACTTAATATGAGTGAGACAAGAGTCCTAGCTTTTTGCCAATCTACAGCTACTGCTGGTATGCAGACATTCTGGTTTGTGTTCCAGAAGGGAATATGCTTTAGACAGTTGTCATGGGGAGTTTTGTGGACACAAAGAACAGAAAGAATCGTCAGTGTGGGAAGAGGAGGTCTTCTAGGATGGCCCAGTCTAAGATTGATCCCAGGTTCCACCTCAAAGTTTCGATGCTGAGATCTTTGGAGGAAGATGTTGTAAGTGGGAGTCACATTTACCCTTTTCACCAGAGTATCTCTAGTTCTCAGGCGTCCAAATGTAGCACATGACTGGGGAAAGGGAGCTCACTGGGGAAAGGGAGCTCTTCTTGCTTTAGCATGAAGCATAGCATAGCACTAAAATTCAAAGATGTGAGGAATGTAAAAAGCAGAGTCAAATTTTCAAGTGAAGGATTGGTAGCAACGTTGGGTGGTAATAACCTTTTATATCATTGTAGGCTCTACCAAAAGGGACCTTAGTGTGGTGCCTTTGAAGGGCTACACTAATGATGGAGAGTAATAAGCTGAGCTGAAGAAGGAGCTGTGGAACTAGCACAGAGCAACTGAAAAGAAGTCTTGGTTAGCATGTGTGACATAGTTTAGGGTGCTTAGAAGTTACTGGAGTAGATTCTTCCAAAAGGTAGAGGCTTTACACTAGTAGGTGTGACAGTGGGAAGGTGGCTTATATAGTCAAATCCAAGAACCAAATTATAGCTTTGCATTCCTCTGATAAAAAGCAACAAAATTAATATGCTTCTGTTTCCCCTTCCTCTTCTACTCAATATTTTCTAGTGTAATTGAAATTGGATACATGAATTTTAATTGATTTTTTTCTTATTCTTACATTAAATATCTTCTTTTTCAAGAATAATTTTTGCCCGTGTGATTTAATTTTGTCATATTTACCACAATCATTTAGAAAAAAGTCTGACTGGTAGTAATGTGCTAAGAAATTCTTTTATACTATGTTTTCTTCATTTCTGTCTTTTTATTTTCTTTTATTTCTTCCAAAATATGTCTTTGTGGAAGACTCCATGATGTGTGTATATTTTTAGCCTTTGAATATCTGATGATTTCCTCCCATTGTTTTAAGATAGACAAAGACTTGACTAGGATGTGTCCAGCTCTTACTCTCACCTGAACTCCAGAATCCTATGGCTATCTCTGGGTCTTCTCCACTCGAATGCTTAAAAGATATCTCTGTTAATATGTTACATAAGGTAATTGTGTAACATATTAACAGAGATGTCTTTTAAAAATTGAAATTTCAGGGGCATAATAACGGCATTTTGATTATTCAGGGAAATACACTTGTTCTTAGGTTATATGTGATGAAGTATTAGGTGTTGTAGCAACTATGAAAATGTACTGCTCAGATCTCCTGTAGATAAGAGCAAAAT
>NW_012098432.1:4116008-4119634 GCF_000951045.1 Mandrillus leucophaeus
TCCTGCTTTTAGGACTCTGAAACATAAAAGAGAAATAAACTCTTATTTAGTTGAAGAAGTTGTTATTTGGTGTCTTCAATTTATTTAGACAGCTCATTCTGATGCTTTTTTTTCTTTTGTGATAATTTATTTTATAATTCTCTAGTAATTTTCATCTTCAAAAACTAATTTGAGGTGATATGAGCTTTCAAAAGTATTTTCAAAAGAATTTTATTATAGTCCAATGTGAATTATCTATCTTTATTTGAATGTTAAATATTATAAAATAGTCAATTTTACATAGCAAAGAGTATTTCTAATTGGCTAAAAATTTAAGGAAAATTGTTGGCATTTACAGCTCAACCTAATCTTACACTGATATTCTGTCCAAACTAACGACACGATTTCCATCTTAACCTCCTAAACAAAATTCTCCTTAGCCCATTCTTCTAGATGCTCAAGAGGAAAAACACACACACACACACACACACACACACACATAAAAATCATCATAAACTCCCTTTTATTTAAGTCAGTTTCTTTCTTAGATGTTTATAGGATACCTTCAGTCATTGCAATGTTTTATAATTCGCTAGGATATGCTTAGGTGTGGCTGATTGTTCCTACTTAGCAGGTGGATAATAATCACAAAGAGGCATTTAGATGCTTTCTCATAGTTCCTTTTTGTTTCTGCTGTTGCTGTTCTAAAGTTCTAGGTTTGAATTAACAAAGAATTATTTTTTAACCAGTCCATCTATATTAGTTTCCTGTGGCTTCCGTAACAAATTATCAAAACTTGGTGGCTTAAAACAACAGGAATCTATTCTTTCACAGTCCTGGAGGGCAGATTCAAAGTTAAGGTGTCAGCATGGTGGTTCTCTGTCTAGAGGCTGTAGGGAAAATTCTGTTCCTTGCCCCTCTTGTTTCTGGTGGTTCTTGGTCACATCACTCCAATCTCTGCCTCCTTCTTCGCATCACCTTTTCCTCTGTATGTCTGTGTCTTCTTCCTTTCAAGAACACTTGTCATTGGATTTAGGACCCATCTCGATAATACAAGATGATCTCATCTCAAAAAACTTAATTACTTAATTATCTGTTAAAACCTTTTCTCCAAATAAGATCATATTCACAGAGTCTGGGGATTAGGAGGTGGTCTTATCTTTCGAGGCCACCATTCAACTTACTACACTATTCATGCTACAATTAGGGGTGTTTTCTTTGAAAGATCAGCCAGTCACTGATTTGTGCTATTGTGTATTGAGTGTCTATCATAATGCTATTGTGAATTTGTGTATATGTGTGTTTTTGATGTGTGTACATTGTGTATGTGTTTTGTTTTTCTTTGGTGCTTCAAAAGGAAGCTTGAGGGTACCCAATAGCCTGTGTCTACAAACTAGATATTCTGCATATATATGAAATGATATAATCCATTATTTTTCAGGCAAAAGTTTCCATCTAGTTCTCTGCTCTCAGGCAGAAAATTTGGATAACCTACACAGGATATTACCAAAGTAGCATAACAAATGAAAGTTGCTGAAAAAAGCTAAATATGCTTTCATTTATGCATTAAATACACATCTCTGGGGTGACTATGATGTTCCAGGAATCATGCTAAGTATAGAAATGATTAAGATACATATATATTGTATTCACAGATTTCATAATGTATTAAGAAGGTATGATACAACATAAATGGCTATACATCAAAGAAGAAAATAATAAGGATCCAAGGAGTGAATACATTCAAATGCCATGGGTGTTAGAGTGAAAAGAGAAAAGACAAAATAATTTAAGGGAGACATGCACTTTGATTCCTTAATATATAGGTATGAAATGAATGAGTAAATAGATTTGGATGCATTTTTTATGCATTTGCAACTACAAGAGAGGTATAAATCTTTGTAGTAAAAGCCAAAAATTAAGTAGAAGTTCTACTATATTTGGAAGAGTAAAACTGCAAATAAATCATTTGCTATGTTTAAATTAATATATTTTAAAACTACTGTTTGAAATTGAACATTTTAGAATTCACATAATTCATTCTATGCATCTATTTGTTCAAAGAAAAGGAAGAAAAGAACAATGTAGGACTCTAGAAAGACTGCCAGAGGAAGTTACTGGGATTTGCTCCCATACAGTGTCTTCCTTGAATTTCACTTTGCCTTTGAGGATAAGAACAGGGCTTGAGAAATACTTCAAAGAGGTTTTCTGGCCAGCTATGTTTTGCCAAACTCTCACAGCTTTCTCAAAGCTTTCAAAATTATTAAATACCAACATACATCTCCTACACTTTTACTTTATCAGGAGAGAACACTGCAAGCAGCATCACAGCCTTCAGAATTCTTTATCATGTCATAAAGCAGCTGCATTCAAACTGCAGTGCTTCCACTCAAGCCATAACAAGGCAACGTTGACATTAAGATGCAATGTTCCGCAGATGCCAGTTTTAGCAATAGCTATCAGTGTCAGAGAACATTATCACATGGTAACTCTTTCAAGTTTGGAATGTGACTTTTATCAATCTTTGAAAATGATTTCAAATTTACATGCCACCTTAGATGGAAAAAAATGGCTAATTCTTATCTATATTGTCAGGAATTTTAATTAGTTTTGTTCTTTTTCTTATCTTAACCCATTTATGCTGGAGGTTGCAATTTTTTGAATTTTTGCATGAGTGAAAAATGAGACCTTGGCGATGATCTTGAGCAGTATGATATAAATAACTCCCACATGCTTAGCGTTCCAATAATGGAACACTAGGCATAAGTGGGTTTAAAAATATCTTTTCTCTATCCATAGTCAGCATCAGTTACTTTATCTGCTTTTAGGTGGAAGAGCAATTACTGGAATTGTCTTGAGTCTCTGTGAAGTCTACAGGCTCTTCCTGATATTTGACAAGCCCCAGAACACTGCCAGCATGAATAACGTTTACTGAACGTCCAGTGTGTAAAAATCAAAATCAAAACCTTACAGACTTCTAATCACAAAGATTTAAAGAACAAAAAGGATGATTCATGTTTTAAAGGTGCTTACAGCCAAGTGGGGGTTCAGAAGTACACATAAATGATGAATGATTACATTTATGTAGTGCTTTGCAAATTACTAAGGTCTTATAGACTTATTGCTTAATCCTTACAATAACCTGGCAAGATAGCGCTTAGAGATAAGAGAAATTGAGGTAACATATTTAGAGATAAGCAATTTGAGGTAATTTATTAAAAAGAAAAGCTATTTATTGGCAGAGCTGTGGTAAAGTCTAAATCTTTTTTCTCTAAATTCACTGTTCTTTCTACACTATAGTATGAATTAAGTGCTGTAAGAATTTAAATCGGAAAGAAAGATGATTGTAAAATGGGAAAATGGTAGAGACTTCACAAGGATGAGTGGCTTAGCTTGATTGCTTAGGATAAGAGGACTGACATCACCTGAATACCTGGCAGGGGCAAAGACATAAGCCATTCCGGGTCATTGAGGAAGGGGATGTGCTGGACCTTCTTAGGCCCACTGTGTAGCATACCACCCTCAGCACTCTTAACATGGAATGGCATCCTGGTCACCAAACTCCCAGGTTTTCAACCTTCTGAAAGCATTTTTCCAAGTTGGTTAAAATTTGAAAAACCAAGAGTCACATGCAAGTTAAGGAGGAA
>NW_012098432.1:4119684-4145372 GCF_000951045.1 Mandrillus leucophaeus
CAAGCAGCATCACAGCCTTCAGAATTCTTTATCATGTCATAAAGCAGCTGCATTCAAACTGCAGTGCTTCCACTCAAGCCATAACAAGGCAACGTTGACATTAAGATGCAATGTTCCGCAGATGCCAGTTTTAGCAATAGCTATAAGTGTCAGAGAACATTATCACATGGTAACTCTTTCAAGTTTGGAATGTGACTTTTATCAATCTTTGAAAATGATTTCAAATTTACATGCCACCTTAGATGGAAAAAAATGGCTAATTCTTATCTATATTGTCAGGAATTTTAATTAGTTTTGTTCTTTTTCTTATCTTAACCCATTTATGCTGGAGGTTGCAATTTTTTGAATTTTTGCATGAGTGAAAAATGAGACCTTGGCAATGATCTTGAGCAGTATGATATAAATAACTCCCACATGCTTAGCGTTCCAATAATGGAACGCTAGGCATAAGTGGGTTTAAAAATATCTTTTCTCTATCCATAGTCAGCATCAGTTACTTTATCTGCTTTTAGGTGGAAGAGCAATTACTGGAATTGTCTTGAGTCTCTGTGAAGTCTACAGGCTCTTCCTGATATTTGACAAGCCCCAGAACACTGCCAGCATGAATAACGTTTACTGAACGTCCAGTGTGTAAAAATCAAAATCAAAACCTTACAGACTTCTAATCACAAAGATTTAAAGAACAAAAAGGATGATTCATGTTTTAAAGGTGCTTACAGCCAAGTGGGGGTTCAGAAGTACACATAAATGATGAATGATTACATTTATGTAGTGCTTTGCAAATTACTAAGGTCTTATAGACTTATTGCTTAATCCTTACAATAACCTGGCAAGATAGCGCTTAGAGATAAGAGAAATTGAGGTAACATATTTAGAGATAAGCAATTTGAGGTAATTTATTAAAAAGAAAAGCTATTTATTGGCAGAGCTGTGGTAAAGTCTAAATCTTTTTTCTCTAAATTCACTGTTCTTTCTACACTATAGTATGAATTAAGTGCTGTAAGAATTTAAATCGGAAAGAAAGATGATTGTAAAATGGGAAAATGGTAGAGACTTCACAAGGATGAGTGGCTTAGCTTGATTGCTTAGGATAAGAGGACTGACATCACCTGAATACCTGGCAGGGGCAAAGACATAAGCCATTCCGGGTCATTGAGGAAGGGGATGTGCTGGACCTTCTTAGGCCCACTGTGTAGCATACCACCCTCAGCACTCTTAACATGGAATGGCATCCTGGTCACCAAACTCCCAGGTTTTCAACCTTCTGAAAGCATTTTTCCAAGTTGGTTAAAATTTGAAAAACCAAGAGTCACATGCAAGTTAAGGAGGAAGGAAGAGCCCTGGATTGCTTTTATTATTATTATTAATTTATTTTAATTTTTTTTAGCACAATTGCTTCTTTTCAGAAACCTGCTCCTCATAATAAAGGGCATTTTAAATTGGGGTGATAAATATGTACTCACTCACAGCCTTTAGAGTCATAATGTGCTAATACCTTCTATAAGAGTTAATATCTTAAGGTGATTTCTACCTAAGGTTATGTATTCTTTTGCTCACTATTTAAGATTGTTCACACATCCCCTTTACCTAAAATAAAGTGAAGGTATATGTATATTTTTTATCACTCTGTGAGGAATATCTCATTTGATTTTTTAATTTCTATCCTATTAGAAAGCAACCAATTAATTCTCCAATGCAGGTATTTGATTTCCATTATTTATTTCTTTATTGAGAAAACACTATATGTCAGGTTTAAGATAGATGATTTTTTCCACAAGTATTATTTCATTTCTTCTTTATTAAAAATCTCACATTGCTAAAGAAGAGAAATGTGAAGCTCAGTCAATTAATTTCTTCTCCTGGATCACTCAGTGAACTAAATGGCAGAGCTGATATTTGAACCCAAGTCTCCACTTCACAGTCCCTTACTCTTGCCACATTCCACAAGAGCTCTTTAACCAAACTTCAAGTGCCTGAGTTTAGGGCCACTTCAACTCATCATCTGCTGGAGACCAGCCATTGAAATTAATGTTTTCATTTGTTTTCTTGACTATACAGTGTATGTGGGTAATCTTTTTATAAGATTCTTGTTTCCATTACCATGGAGTTAAATAGAACAGCTATACATAAATCAAGACAAACACACACACACATACACACACACACACACACACACACACACACTAAATTCTTTAGGAACGAAATGTTCTGCAGCAGGGATAAAGTACAGAATACAAAGTATCAGCAACGTGCTGGATAGCCCGTAGACATCTTTAGAATACTAATCATGTGTCACTTCCACGATGCATACAAAGTCTCAGCAGCTTTTGGTAAACTTGGATAAAATCATTGGTAACTTTCGGCTTTGTTTCAGTTGGTGGATTCATGAGTAACCTGATCACATAAAGACATCATCATGAAATATGCATAGGGTTGAACTGTTTAGTCACACATCACATTTTCTATTAACACATTCTCATTAGATTTTCTAAACACTATCAGGGTAATTCATCCTTTCATGCTTCAGCTTATCTCCTCCTTCAGATGCCACAGGCTGCTTCCACCACCGCTTCCCCTCCCAGCCCTCCCACACGCACACACCTCCCCTCTCCCCTTCATGTGGCCCCTCTTTCTTTTGTCTCTCCATGTTCCAGACTTTTCCTTAATCATCATTTTTGTGCCCTTTGTTGCACATACTTTTGGTAGCTTATAGACTCATTCTCCTTACTTCCACTAAAAACAATATTCAAAACAGATGTTCCCAAATTAATTCAACAAATTAGAAATCTAGGCCATACTTTCTAATTTAACTTTACTTAAATCATTCTGTGTGACCTGTCAAAGCATATGTGGAGGAAAGTAAATGAATTTGGAAACCAGCAAAATGTGGATTCTAATCATAATTCTGACACTTTATCAAATGTGTGACCTTATACCTCAGTAGTAAAGATGAAATATTAATATTACCATATAAGGATACTGTGGGGACTAAATGAGATGAGGAATTCAAAGTACCTCGCTGTGTTACCATACTGCAGTTGCTTAACCTTTCTTTGATTACATTTCTTCATATGGTTTAACTGTTTAGTCACACATCACATTTCTCCTTACACATTCTCATTAGATTTTCTAAACACTATCAGAGTCATTCATCCTTTCATGCTTCAGCTTATCTCCTCCTTCATATTTAAAATTGCATAATAATTATATATCTCATTGGGTTGTGTGAACATTAAACTGGTTAACATATGTTGCTTACAACTATGCCCAGCACAGAGTAATACTTATCATTATAATTACTTAATGCCTAACATCATGCTTACCATTGAAAGGAGAGCTCCTGTAGTTCTACAAAGAAGATATTAGAAGACAAAGTCTTAGATTATTGATTTGTCAAGTGGAGATAAGTGCACACTATTTAATTGAGTAATACCTAAAAAGCATAATGGACACATTAGAATAGATTTGAAAATAGAATTGTTAGGACATGGTGACATTTTATGAGGGGGCTGAGGAAGAGCTTGGAATCAAGGATGGCCCCCAGTTTATAACTGGGTAACTAAATTCATGGTGATATCCTGCACTAAGAGAAAAGAAACAAGTTTTGATTGAGAAGAAGGAGGGCTCAAAGGCATTATGTGGTGTAATATAAAGCCTAAAAGATTCCACTGGATTTTAACCCCACAATAGTTTACACTGGAAAGGTTTATTGGAGTGGTAAAGACAAAATGAGACTGTAGTGGATTGAAGAGGGGATGGTCAGTGAAGATGTAGACGCAGTAAACCCTTTAAGAGTATTGATTATAAAGAAGAGAGAAATAGAGGCTGGGCACAGAGGCTTGCACCTGTTATCCCAGCACTTTGGGAGGCCTAGGTGGGCAGACCACTTGAGGTCAGGAGTTTGAGACCAGCCTGGCCAACAGGTGAAACCCAATCTCTAATAAAAATATAAAAATTAGCCAGACATGGTGGCAGGCACCTGAAATCCCCACTTCTTGAGAGGCTGAGGCAAGAGAATCGCTTGAACCCAGGAGGCGGAGGCTGCAATGAGTTGAGAGATCTTGCCACTGCACTCCAACCTGGATGACAGAGTGAGAGTCCATCTCAAAAAAAAAAAAAAAAAAAAAAAAAAAGAGAGAGAGAGAGACATAGAATGTTTCTCAGAAGGTTACTTTGAAGAGTCAAGATGTTATATCAGTAACTATATTGATTTTTCACAACCATAGTGTTTCTTGAGCTGCTATAGTTTGCTCAGATAGGGACAAATTATGCAAAGTGGCTTAAGAATAGTTTTAATCTACCTGGAGAAATATGAGATATGTGTAAAGAGAAAAAAGGTAGTAAGAAGAGAGAACATATACTAAGTGCCATATGTATGGAACTGAAAATAGTTAAAAGCATTTAGTCTCAATTGGCGCAGGCTAGAATATTTGGGCAAGGATTCAAACAACAGGCAAGACAAGTTTGTTTTAAAATAAGGACGAGGAACACGTTGGTCAGGAAGGTCATGAGGCAGGAGTCATTGGTGTGAGAGCTTCAGACAGAGGGGCCTGGCTTCGGCATGGCAGTCAATGATTAGAGGGATAAAGTGAAGAGTGTTTATTCAGCTCATTTTCTCATCTTTACTGGAAAGGTGAGCTTGTTGGAAAGCTGTGTCCTGCACAATATCCAGCAATGTAGTAAAAGTCAAATAAATATTTCATAAATATTTATTGAGTAAATGTTGAATATATAGAAAACCTATAGATAAGAATTTTCCTGGAGTAACACTAAAAGGGGAAAATTAAGTCACAAATAGGATATTTATAAAAAATACGAAACAACAATTTGGTCTGATAACTAAAGAATTCAATTCTAGGGAAAGTTGCTGCTAAATATAACCATCCCATAAAATTCTCCCATTCTTCTCATTCTTTCTTGCCCTTTACTCCTCCAGTGTCAGGAACACATTTTAATTCAGTATGAATTCATTGGTTACCAATAACTCTCTGGCATGGTTCTTGCTTTGGTAAAGCTTATAACCTTATTGGAAACAAATGCTATGAAAGCCGGGATGCAAAGAAATCATCAAGCAGGGTCCTGCAATATGGGGATATTTATTTAGAAAAAAAGTTGGAAGTAAATTCAAACCTGAAGGAGACACCATGAACAAAGGGAAGGAGAGAAGCAAGAAGGAGCTAGAGGGTATTCTGGGGACAGTCACATAGCATTGACGAAGGGTTAGAGCTAAAATAGCCCTAAACCGTCATGGTTGATAACTTACATTCCTGTGACTAATACTTCTAGCTCACAGGGATAGACTATCTGGTGTCTTGAAAAAAATAAACAGCTTCTCTTCTCAGCAACTGAAGAGACGCTGAATGGTTCAGTGAGTTTAAAAAAAATAGATATGTTCATTTCTTGTGAATTTTCAAAGTGTCCTTGATGGAAGGCATATGGGACTAAATACATTTTTAACCTGCCCTTTTGCAGACACATGGGCATTTAGTTTCCCTGTGTTTGCTAAGGGGAGACGGAGATACCATAGTAAAAGCTATAGTTTCAGATTAGTCCAGTAGGTAAAAGCAGTTTCCTTTCTTGAGTTACCAACAAATCCCTGCTTTGCAAGGAACTGCAAACACATTCCCCTGAAGTCATACTTTTTAAAACACTCGTTTGTGGCTCCTTCTGAGAGGTTAGAAGAAAAGACTCCTTAGAGGTCAAGCTCTGCAGGAGCAAAGCCTCTGCTCGTCAGAGATAGAGCTGTCTCGCCTGCCCTATTGGAGTTGCCCAAGTCTGAGGCTTCTCTTCTTAATACAGAAAACCTTGTTTGTTGATAAAACCCAGCTCTCCTCACAGCTGTTATTTTTAAGCTCAGCCCTCCTCTGCTTGACACATGTACACCTACACCAGGGTCTTCTAACAGGAAACTTGGCACACAAAATGTCAATGGCATCTTTTTTTTTCTCTTACTCATCTTTCATATAATTTTTCCTTTAACCTCTCCTCTCCCTGGCCTTGTTTTGTTTCCCTCACTTCCCCACTAGTGTCTAGGATTGAATTTTAACACGCAAAGATGGAGAGTATTAACAGACCTTTTATGTCTGGTTGTTGAATAGGTGCTCAGAAGGTCCCTGGCACATTGCCAAAGAGTTAGTCTTGGATCTGGTTTCTTAAATGTGAGTGAGAAGAATCCAGTGACACTTTTGTACAAATGGATACCCTGTAGTTAGTGCCTTTAGCATCTGTATCTCCACACTTCACGTAGGCTGGAGACATGCTTAGATCCTCAGTTCAGGGAAAAAAAGACTAAGTAATATAGGAAAAAGAATAGTTATTTGTCAAATGATTGATTGGGTGGCCTTGGGGGGAAAAACATCTCTTCACATTCTTCCTTCATAGAATAAGGGATCATTTAATGATCTTTTCCTTTCAATTCTAAAATATTGCTTGCTGTATCTCCTTTTTTTCTGTCTGCTACATTTATGCTATGTAGACTTTCATATTGTTTTCCTGCCTGTCCTTTGGTTTGGAAGAATTGTGTTTGCTCATCACATGCAAATGTCCAGTGCATTTCAGGGCTTATGTACAGAGTAGGGATTGCATAGGGACTTTGTAATTTTTAGTATATTCAAAACTGAATATTCAGAAAGGTGGCTAGGAAGCAGTATTTAGGTAATACTTAAAGAGCAAAGTTGGAAACTTCTTTACTTTTTTTTGGCTTGATGACTTTATTTCAGTAATCAGGCTAGCTAATTATTACCTTTTCATACTTAAATGTCACATATCTTTTGCCATCTTCTTTGTCCTCTGAAGTTTTGACTATATGCTTTATGGGAAAAAATCTCCCACACTGTTCACCTGTGACCACCAAATCCAAGTTTCACAACCAATTGTTGAAATTCAGAAACCTCTGCTCATCCACAGTACCAATGCACTAGAGAAATGTTAGTCTCTATGAAGAAAAATCACCAATTTTGTTCCAATATCCTTCCTCCCTTTCTCAATTTTAAATTAAAAAGAAAGCAAATTATATATAATGAATTCATAGCTGTCATTTCATGTGTTGTTACCTTGTCACTTCAGCATTCAAAAATGTTACATTTTGCAGTTTGCATACCTAAGATTCTTCATAAGATTATACCACGTTAAAATGAATAAGAAATGACTGTAACCATACACAGAAATGAAAATTATATTTGCTTGTTTATTCTAGAGCACTTGCTCATAGAAACCTCAGAATCAATATCATGCATGTATGTGGTTAGATTTATTCGGTCATTATCATTCTTCCAGTTGCTTTTTATGGTGTTGAGCAAATAGTAAATGAAGAGTATGAGTTTTTTTCACAATACCCTCAATAAATGGGTTTAACCACAATACAAATCTTATAATCCACCTCTTCAATCCCACTGGCAATGGGACAAATCCACTAGCTTTAGAGGTAAGCCTTCAAATATACTTCTACTGACAGGTTGAAGTTTGTTTTAGGACAAATCAAGGTTCTACAATCCTTTGCATTTATTGGAGTTTTCAGTTTCCATGGTTTCCAAGAGTTCACTGAAATTAGGCTTTCCATGTTTAGAAGTCATGATCGGGGCTTTGGTAAATTCCTTTTCTCTAACCTAGATTATGTTTAAGATCTGTACATTGCTATTCCTGGATGAGTACTGGGAGCTATTGAACGGTCAACATGGCTCTTCACCTGCATGCCTCCTCTAAAGAACCAAGGATTCTTTAGAACGAGGAATTTCAAGGCAATCTGTGTGAAGTCAAACTAGGGTTGTTTTCTGGCATCATAAAACAATAAAATTACAATTTGTATTTGTAGTGAAGAACTGCCTTCAAAGAGATTAATAGGAAAGCCTACACTTGAGGTTCTCTGGCCTTTGGTAAGGAGGGGAGGGCCCTGATAAAGTCTGAAAAACAGACTTCCGTAGGCTTCATTTATCTTGAGAAGAATTCTTCTGGACATGGTAGGAATCCTGAAGTAGTTTATGTTAGGCCCCAAGGTACATGGAGGTGTCAAGAATGTAGGGTGAAGTGGCCTGATGCAGGGGCTCATGCCTGTAATCTCAGTGCTCTGAGAGGTCAAGGCGAGAGGATTGCTTGAGGACAGGAGTTCAAGATCAGCCTGGGTAACATATTGAGACCTAATTTCTGCAAAATGTTCAAAAATTAGCCAAACATGGTGGTGTGTGCCTGTAGTCCTTGCTACTCAGGAGACTGAGGTGGGAGGATTTCTTGAGCCCAGGAGTTCAAGGTTACAGTGAGCTATGATCACACCACTGTACTCCAGCACTTCAGCCTGGGCAACAGAGTGAGACCCTGTCTCTGTAAAAACAGAATGTCTGGTGAGGCTTTATTTGGCTATGAACTTAAAGTATGTGATTTCTCATGTTACTGTACAATTGTTATCATGCTTCTATCTGCAGCCCAAATTGTGTAACAGACTCAGGTATTTCCTGATAGTCCAGTTACCACATAACATACATGAACAAGGAGCTAATCTCCCTGAGCCCAAAGCTACTGTCTCTGTTATCCTGGGGCTCAAAACCAGGACCTCTAGCAGTAGTCCTCAAGAAGATAATGACTTTATGATCAACAATTGTTACCTAGCTATGTAAGAAGCAGAGATTAGATAGGTAGGTAGATGATAGATAGATAGATAGATAGATAGATAGATAGATAGATAGATAGATAGACAGACAGACAGAATCAGATAAGAAAAAGACCAAAATAGGAAGCATATGAGACTATATTTACGACTACAAGGAACTGAGCTAGATGACTTGGAAGAGTTTTTTAGGAAAGGGTACAAAGATCCAAAGTAAGTGGATGTGAATTGCACTTCAAGGGTCTAGTCAGCACCTTGAAACAAATTGGAATCAGTTCAGTGTATGGGAGTCTTACGTTCAGGTATCCCACTGAGTTTGGCAGTGGCAGCTGCCAAAAGTTCATGAGGGGTTTTCAAGTAAGACTCAAGAGAAGAGAAAAATGTAGTTGCCTATTCTGAAGGTCACCAAGGTGAGACTCCCCAGAAAGGTCTGTGGCAGGAAGAGAGTCCTGAGCTATCACGCAGCTCTAAGGGCAAATTGTGGCAGCCAGCAGATCGGAAGACCAGGACTCCTCAGCATCAGGTTTGAATGATTGCCTGTCAGGCAGATGTGTTTGTAAACTAATGACTTTCACAGTGTGATGAGATTGAAAATGAAGCCTAATTGCTTCCACTGATTTAACCCTTGGAATGCTTCCAGGCATGCCGATAGCCATGTGTCTTTAATCATGTGAGTTAATCACCTTCAGGGATACATCAGAAAACAGTGGCTTATAGGAAGCCTGGGAAGCATTGCAGTTGTGTTATTAAGCCTACACTTCTGGGGGTTGTCGTCTCTTCAAATAAGGACGCTGAGAGGTTGGCCATGGTGCCCTTACACTAGTTTTGTTAGTAACGACTGACATAGGCAATTACATGGCTCTGTAATTCATAAAAAATGAATTAATATTTATGAATTTTTAAGTGACTTAAAAGAACTCCTAATGGTAGCAAAGTGAAAGTAGCAAGTCACCTTGATCCTTCTAAGGCCACCATGAACTTCAGTCCAGCTCTGAAAGAAAATCAGAATTGGAAAATGGTCTAATAATCAGGCCAGTCTGATTAATAGTGACAATTAGTATTGGACTACAGTGCATAACCAACTGATTATGAATCATTTGAGCGCTTTAGGTAAATTTTCAATACAGGCAATTAAAATGAAAAGACTCATGATCCTTACATAATGACTTCATTAAATTAATTCAGTTCTGAGGTTGGGGAAAATTTTATTTTGTAGAAAGGAACCAACAGAATTTAACTTCCATTCACTTTTGATTAAAAGAAATCTGGAGAAAACATTTATAAGATTTAAACACAACACACACATATGCAGACACCACATTGCAAACACCTTATTCATCTCTGAACGTGAACTGTGTTACTGAGGAAGAAAGAACTGAAGGTCAGAGCATGGATTCTATTCACATCGCTTATTTGGATGAAGTAAATCTTGCCCTCAGTTATATTTTGTATTCCACTAAGTGCATGCATTGTTAAGGTTAAGAGAACATTATTGTGGAGTAATCTGTGAAAGACAGACACTTCAAAGAGATAAATACTCACTTCTGTTACATAAACGATTGACTCAAATCATTTGCTTCATGGTAAAAGACAAAGCTAGAACCAAATCCAAATACTGTGGTATCAGTGCAGTCAGGGGAACAAAGATTCCTTTAGGTGAAACAAAGTCATTCAATCAAAGCAGAAATAGTTTTGGAGAATTAGACAATAAGAGTGGATGGAAAAGAGACTCTCTAGGGCTAAGAGTGACTTGAAATATTCCACAGTAAAGTCTGTCTCTATTGTGAGTTTTGAGTCAGAAAACACTTTGCTTCCAAGATTCATTACTTAATACCTAATGTATACGGCTTTATTGTTTACAACAGTGCGTTTGCACTTAAGTTGTACAGACATGCTGTAAGCTAGGTATTATGTATATTAATAATAGCTAATACTTATTTAGCAGTTCAGAATTTACCAAATTCCATCTATCTCTTTTTCATTTTCTTCATTCCTCTTACAATTTTTGAAGATGAGAAAAGGAGTCTCAAAAAGTTAAAGTGTTATAATTTGGCCAAAATCACAGTACTGGTAATAGCAAAAACTAGGTATTGATTTGTCTTCTGACTCTAGGTCCTCTTTCTATGTAGTACCTCCTGTTCCTCGTATTTCTTAAGACTATTTTTTTCTACTTGGTTAATGATCCATTTTATAATAAATTCTTACATTCACTATATTATTTTCTAGGTATCTCAGAATGCAAACCACTTTAAATTGTAGATTATGTAACTTAATCATTCTTTCAGTTTGTATTTCATTCCCAATCAGACCACACTGTCTTTCTGAAGGCATGCACTGCAATTTCCAGCACAGAACTTAGCCTTCACAGCAGAGGCAGTAAACTGAGTCAGAAATTGGTTGAGCTAGAACTTCAACCCAAGTCCTACCATCTGGGGCAAGAAGCCAAGGAGACTGAGGGGCAAGAGATGAAAGGAGATAAGTTACAGTAAAATGTAGAGATTTGTTCAGATCTCCAGATTAGTAAATGCACTTCTAGCATATCATATCTCCTATAAAGCAGGGTGATCAAAAGGAGCAATAAAGCCTTCTGAGCTGCTGACACTGCAAGGTTAGCTGGGCATGCTCATGAACTAAACAACTTGCTTCTGAGCTTAAGCCTCACTTGACACAACAAAATTGCAAGTGAGCAAACAGCGTGGAGTATAGAAATCACATTTATTTAGATGAAATCAAAATGGTAAATGCAGAAATGCTAAAAATTACCTTAAGCATAAAGGACTTGTTGACTTTTATCTACTTAAATTCCTTTAATTGTCTTTACCAAACTCTCTGTTATCTAAAAAGCATTCCTCAGTGACTCTTCACCCTAAAAGATGCTTCTGGAGAGTTTAAGATGCAAGTGTATGTATGTGTGTGTGTGTGCACACATGCATGTGCACACCTTATGTGTACATGTTTGTATATTATAGTATAAGTTAACTATTTTCCTTGACCTCAAAGGTAAGGGCTGAGACGCTAGCTCAACTAACTACTGACAGGTTTGCTCATCTGTCAAATCAAATCAAAATTTTCTGATTTGTCAGATTCAAATTAGAAGGATCTGACTCACGGGGCTGTTTCCACGAATGTTACAATGCTCATGAATATACTCTGCAGCATCATGTATAACAGAGGACTGTCTTTCTCTCTCAAGATTTTATAGAAGAGCAAATGACTGTAAATAAACCTCTTGGGTGATCTTTTGAAGGAAAAGAAGTCTGAGAATTCCCATCACCCTTCTATTTCTCTCTCCTGATCCTGATGATTGTCTCCCTGGTGTTGACCCTCTTCATGTGCCTGGCTTACTTCCCAGGTCAAATTGCACTTTCCATGTTTGCAATGATTATGCTTCCTTTGCCTACATTTCTTTAAAGAGCCTATGACATAGTATCCAATCTCTTGAAGGGAGGAAAGTTAGTCTTTGCCTGCTTTGCCTTAGATTTATTTCTAATTAGCTTATTGATTTCAGTCTCATCACCTTACAGTAACATATTGAAAACAGGTATTTTGGGCACTAGCTGGTAGGCCTGACTTCACTCAAACAAGATTTCTGGAATTTATTTCCAGACATCTAATTATAGCAGTCCTGACTCCTCCTTTGGATATGGTTGGTATGAGAATCAGCTTCTCCTAAAACAAGAAAGTTTTGGAGACTGAATCCTGGCTCCACCTCTTTCCAGCTATGGTAAGGGACACTGATTTCACCTCTCTAGCCTCAGTTATCCATCTGTAAAATATGTATGCTAATACCATCTCCATAGTGGCTCCATGAGGAATGGAAAAACGTTGAAAACACCAGTGCCTGCTCACAGGAGACCCTCACTCAATATTTACTCCCTTCTCTCTGCACTGCCACCCTCTGTGCCACTGCTTCTACATTCCCACAATCTTTACACTGCTCCAAACTTGTAGCTCATGACATCTCTCAGTAATAAACTCTTGAACTCATCTTTAATAATAATTGCACCAGCTCTGTTGTCCTAGCTGGCTTCAGCTCCAAGCTCTTCTCCTTCCCTGGTATCCTCAAACCTGACATTGCTGACCCTTCACTCAACCTCCCTGACTCTAGAGGCTTTGACTCTGGGTGTGATGCCCACTGAAGCTAGGTCACTGTGACTGATTGGCACAGGTTCTCTCAGCTTCAACCCTGCCTGCTCCCCTTCATGAATTTCACTCCATATAGGAAGCACAGCTTACTTCAAAGTGGGAAAAAATGAGTGAAAGAATCTTAGAGATGGTATTACAATTTAGTTTTCATTATTACTGAGTGGTTAGAGAAGGAGTGGACAAATCCAAGACTATCTTGAAGTGAAGAGAAACTTTCGCTTTATTCTAGCACTTGCTAAGTCTCATTCTGCAAAGTCACTTTCATGGCATCCTTTTTGACATTTAGACCCATTTATTGCTATGAACTCGCATTGTCCTGTGTTCCTAAACTGTCACTGCATCCTGTGTTTTGTTTGACTTGTTACTGTTTTTTAAACGTAAGAGTTCACTTTGAATGTGACTTCAATATGATAAATGTTATAGTTGTTTATCAGGTGCGTCTAATCTTCCCAAGCATAACTCTGACTCAAGTTCCACAAACTCCCAAGTAAGCCACTATCCTATTCATAAAAGTTGCCAGGTTTTCTGGCTCTTTCTCACTGTGTATATTATTGCTTTGTAGTCAGAAGGCCAAGCTAGAATTTTGGAGGTTATCTTTGTTTTTGTTGCTGTTGTTATTGTTGTCATTGTCTTTTAGCCTCTAATATTTAAACTGCTCCCAGATATAGACACTTCTCTCAGATGTTTTGATGGATCCACTCCACTGCTTTCTTTTTTCTACTCTACCTTCACACTTTAGTCATTTGGTAACTGCATTCTAAAGTTATTCGGAAATACCAGTCTGTGATTTCAGAGTATTAAAATATATACACAAAAACCTGTACTAGTGCTTTCTGACATCCTGCATCAAGTCCAGAATTGTTCTCTAATTTCAAATTCCCTAGCAGTTCAGCACCACTTTCACCCAAATAGTCCCTCATTATTTTTTAGCATGCACTGATTAATAAGTACATTTTTAGTATAATTCCTATTGCATACTACACACACTCCCAATTCTTGCCCTTTGCCAAGATCTTTCCCCAATCTAGAATTCATTTCCCCCTTTGTCTCTTCCAGCCTCATCTCCTTTACACTACCGTATAAATTCAGTCTTTGCCTGTCTTGTTCACCACTGTTTTCCAGTATACAGAAATTTTCCTGGCACATGATAAAGTCTCAGCACACATTTATACACTTACAAACTGACTGTTCTTCAAAGCCCACTTCAAAGCTAATCCCTTTCTTAACCCACTCTATCAAGTAGTACAGCGTGTAGATGCACTTTTTGTGTTGCATTTGAACTTCCAGAGAGCTCCTGGTGCTGTAGCATTCTCTGACAGGACAGTCTCGTTCTCATCATGTATATTCATTAGTAATTTGTTGTTAAAGACATCATGTTGGAGGTCTCTGTTTTGTTTGACATCCTGGAATACTTCTACACCGCGCTACTACAAGAAATATGATTTTAACGTATTTTAGATTTTCTGTAATTTAAAAGAAGATTATCTATACTCCAAAGACAAAATCGGTAGCAATTACAAGAGAAGTTCAAAAGTAACTTTTTTTGTAAAGGTCAAGTCAAGGTGGGAAAGCAATTATATAAAGTGATTCAATATCATATTGGACTCACTCAAGATTAAGAAATAGTGGTGTTTTTCATGTTTTGACCGTGAAGCAAAATAATTAAGGATAAAGGAACATTATGTAATTTATTATAAAATAAATATAATATAGCCCATATGCACTAAAAAAATCCAGTGGCAATCTCCTAATACTGAAAAGACTCATTTACAAGCCAAATGTGAAATGAGCATCAAAGACATATGGTAAGAAGCATTCAAAGACAATCTTGGACTATCATATGCATGTCTGTAAGATAGTCCACAACTAAATTTACTAATTTTGGGGAAGAGTAACCTCTCCTTGGACTATCTCAGGTTTGATTTACTTCTTAAAAAGGACACCTTTTTTCTGCCCTTATTGAGGTGTAATTAACAAACAAAAGTTATACATATGATGTTCAAGGTGATGTGACTTATGTATACCTTGTGAAATGATTACCATAATCAGGCTAATTAACATATCTATCCACCTCATATGGCTACCTTTTTGTGTGTGTTGTGAGAACATTTAAGATCTACTCTGACACTGTTCTTAATCTAACTTGAATTCTTGGTTGAAGGGGGACTTTGGTGACCTTTATGCTATTCTCCTCAAAACCTTAAAAAGTGGTTTAGTTGGCATCATTTCACAGATCTCAAAACACTCCTTTGTGCTGAGATTGTATCTAGAATGTATTGATCATGGCATTTTCCATAGAGAATCCTTTTGCTACATTCATTTCAGGCCTTGTCTTGAACTGTCCTTGTGCCTAGGGTTCCAGCAAGCTGTTTCTCTTGCTCGGACTCTAATAGGCCCACGATGCTTTTCACTCTTTCCTTGTAACCACACTTGTGTTAGCAAATGAGCCTCAAGGAGCTGAGAAACTGATCTTCAGCTGATGGGTCTTTTTGACAAGTTTAGAGGGTTTGTCTAAAGTAGGAATTCTTTATACCTTCAACATTAGAGAAAGTATAAACATGATTACATTTTATAAATAGCTATTTTGAATCAGCAAAACTAAAAAAATTTGATTTAGCCCTTTGGGGCCAATTTAGTCTCTAGGGCAAACAAATGATGTCTATGGTCCTCTTCTTTGAGGGACCAATTAGATTAGGACATAGCAAAGCTTACTCAATGTCTACTTTTTTTTTTTTTTTTTTTTTTTACAGTCACAATATTCTTCTCTATGAGGACGGGCATGCTGTGGTGGCAGATTTTGGAGGTGAGATTTCCATGAGTAATACCCCAAATGGCATCCTTTTTTATTTTGTTCCTACTGGGCACCTGATATTCTACCGTGAAACTGAACACTGAACATTGACAGCTATCCTACTCTAAATCATTCAAATTTCAGTGACCCTACATTTTGAAACTCTGTCATTTATTTCTAGTTTTTCTTCTTTGTTATCTCCAGCCAAGAGAAGGGAAGTGAGAATTTGAAAAAGACAGAAGTTTCTTGAGGTTTCAAAATTTTAGCTGTGATTGTTGACCTTGGTTTTAAGATATTTCCTTTGACGTGGTTTATTTTCTCTTTCCCTCAGAATCAAGATTTCTACAGTCTCTGGACGAAGACAACATGACAAAACAACCTGGGGTTTGCTGCTGCTTGTGTTTCCTATAATTATAAACCAATTAAAATGTGTAAACTCAGCCTGAGAGGACGTAAGATGAGAACAGTTTTAACTGGAAGAAATGTCATTGTCTCAGTGTCAGGATAATGGCTTATGTTTTTATTTTTAGTAAGCTTTCAAAATAACTATCTCAAGGTTCTACTAGAGAAATAGATAAGATATATATTTGGAAAACATTATGGATAAAATACTATAGAACATGTTTCAAATGTAACTGAAAAGAACGTGGTGGGCATGGATCATTTCATATTTAGATCACCTAACTACTTATAGTGGAGTTAACATTTAATAGGGAACTCACTATAAAATTAGTAGTTCATCAGCATCTATTAACTATTCATCATTCTCCACTTTACCATTGTAAGGTAATAAGTGGTATATCCAAGTATTAATGTTTAAGTAAAATATAAATTATAATATCTGAAGCAAGGATAATTGTACTCAAAATGTCTGCAATTAAATTCATTACCTGCCCTCTCCTTTACTTTCCCCAATCCCTCCCCCTGAAAAAAAGTAGACTTCTCTTTCTGGACTACTTGTGATAACTAATTACCTAAGCCTAGAGTAATTTTTCATTCCTTCCCTTTCCTGCTTCTGCTTACACTCAGTCACCTTTTCTGGATGTCTCTTTCTTTTCTTTTTTAAGTTCATCTTAACCTCTTAAACCTCTCATTTCCTGCTGCTTCAGTTCAGATTCTCATCATTTCTTTTCTGGACTAGTATCACAACAGGCTTGTAACTCCAGTCCTCTCTTCTGATTCATTCTTTGCAACATCAACTAAGTTCTCGTTCCTATGGAGCTAATATTCTACTGGAAGGGGATAAATACTGGACAAATTAACAAAATGTATCTCAGGCAGTGATGAGTGTTATGAAGAAAAATGAAAGCAGAGTAAATGAATGGAGAGTGATGAGGATGCCATTTAGATAGGATGAAGGAAAAAGTTAACATTTAATAAGAGGCCTGACATGGGAGTAATCTACATGGGGGGAGAGCTATGCAGGTGGGGGCAATAGTAAGTGCAGAGGTCCTGGGGCAGGAAAGTTCTTGGTGTGTTCAAAGTCAGCGTGGCCGGAGTGAGGTGATCAAGGAAGAAAGTGGCAGTTTATGAGGTGAGGGAGGTGGGAACAATGAGTGATCTTTTGGCAGAACACAAAGCTTATCCAAGACATGGGACATAGAGGCAGCTAAATTAGTGGTCCTCAACCCTAGGTGCACATTAAAATAAGTTTAGAAACTTTTTTAAGCATAGTACCTGAATCTGATCCCTAGAAATTATGATTTTATTGGCCTAAGATTGATCTTGAGTAACTGCATCTTTTAAAAATTCCCCCACATAATTCTAAAAAGCAGTTAGTTGAGACTCTCCAACTAAATAAACTTTTGTTGAATGTAATTAAATTGAATTTAACCAACAGCAGGTAATATTAACTCTCTTATTCTAGCAGCATAGTCTTTAAGCACAGCACTAATAAATAAATAAATTAGTGCTAATAAATAAATTAGTGCTGTGCTTAAAGACTATGCTGCGAGAATAAGAGAGTTAATTTGAAATTTATTTTGAAAGCGGTTTTGTTTCTTATTAGTTCTGTGGCTTTATGTATGTTATCTAATCACTCTATGACCCCTCTGTGCAAAAACGGGCATACTGTGTACCTGCTCCCACATATACAATGTTGTGACACAATGCATAATTTGCTATAAAAATGGAGGCTCTCTGGAATGTGGAAGCTTATGCAGAAAAATTGCATATGAGCACCATAATAAGAATAAAGATATTATTGGAAAGCTGTAACTATGCTTGGTTTCAAAATAAGGTGTACATTTCAAAAGAATTAGTGACCAACATTACACACAAGATTTTGGTAACAGTGATAAAAGAATAATGGTTTCCTTCAACGGATATTTAAAAGTGTTTAGCAAAGTTTATTAGTAAGATAAGGTGCCATGGGGATTTAGAACTGGGAGGGTGTGGCTCCTCTGCTTTGTCCTTGAGGAATCTGAGGTCCAGGAAACATGAGACTTGCCCAGAGCTGTTCAGTAAGTGGTAGAGCCAGAACTAGAATTTTCATCTCCTAACTCAAAACCCAGTGTTCTGTGCTCTAAACTAGAAATCAACTGAATTTATGCATTTGCATCCCAAAATGGAAACTAATTTTTTTTAACTGAAAAATGGGAAGTCACAAATGAAAAGAATGTACATAATTTCATCAAAACAGAGGCTAGAACTTTGCATGAAGGGACTTGTAATATTTTATGGGCTTCCTTTCCAGGATATTGCACAAACAGCATTCATAAATAGCACATCTGGGCAGAGAAAATAACACAGACCTGCTCCTGCCAGTGATAAATCTACTTCTTAGGAATATTCTGGGCACTCCTCTGGAGCCATTTCTCTCCTCAGCCATGAGCGCACTATTTATGGGCCTAATTTAGTAACTTCCTAAATTACAACCTGAAGACTTGCAGGAGGTGCCTCCCACAGAGTGTGATTCACTCCCAGGGAGACATAGGGTCCCTAGATGAATCCATGGTTGGCTATTCTGAACCTTGAAGGCTTCTAAGGGAGAAAGATGTTTATAGATTTTTAAAAAATAATACTGCCTCTCATTGTATAAGAGGCAGAGTTACTTGATGATTAATTACTGGTGTGATGTTTTGGGAAGAATTATGAATTTTATGATCTTCCAATGATTAAAAAATGCCCTTTGAGGAACTGAACAGCCACAGTAAACACACTGTGTATGTATAAATGTGTTGATTATACACATTGAGGGCAATATGTATGGATGTTAATTTATATTTATGCCTTTTGAGAGCATCGGGAGAACACAGCAAATTCTCACTGAGAAGAATGCTACTCTGCAGCGGAGGAACCAAACACTTGGTAAATGGCTTGTGGATGTTTCTTGATGTGCAGAACCTCCGTTGGATGGCTCCTGAGGTGTTCACGCAGTGCACTCGGTACACCATCAAAGCAGATGTCTTCAGCTACGCTCTGTGTCTGTGGGAAATTCTCACTGGCGAAATTCCATTCGCTCATCTCAAGCCAGGTAAGACACGCTGCAATTGAAGTTTTCCTGTTTGACAAAGTTCACTGGATTTTTATAACTTCAAGAAATTTTTTTTCACAAAATGATTAGTCTCAGTGAGATGGCAAAAGAGGAAGTAAGCAAACAATCTCAGATTGTTTTAAGGTGTGTGCCCAACCCAGAAAATTTGATGACTTAACCGTGATTTCAGACCCAGACACACAGAAATGCAGGTATAAATATATATTAAGGTTTAGGACTTGACTTATTGATTGTTAATAAAACAAGCAAATAACTACGATCATGTGGAATGTGAGGGCAAATAAGGTGGACAATGTGATATTTATTTTTTGAGATTAGATTTTAGAATTGCCCTTTTAACATGTGTATAGGGATAAGAAAGTAGTAACACAGAAATAACCTATTAGGGCTGCTCTCTGCTTACCTCACATCATAAAAAAGAAGATTGGTTTTCTTAACATTTTTGTATTATATGTGTGTGTGTGTGTGTGTATGTGTCTATATATGTATCTATCTATATATATGTATCTATCTCTCTCTATATATAGATACATTCTAAAAATGGAGCATGCAGTGAGTCTGGCTTTCATTGATGATACACATTATGCTTTGCTTACATGTAGAAAGTGAAGGTGAGGAATCTAATCACAGGTAGAATATACGCATATTTTAGGTTTAAAGTAAACTTCATTTGCATCTATCTCTCAATTGCATTTGGATTGCTTTCATATCTTGTCACACTAGACAAATCTCCTTAAGGACTTTGCATCCCTAAAACTTAGCACACTTGTAAAGTAGTTGTCAAATGTAATCATAAGTAATGTTTAAATAATTATATTGTAATCTCCTAATGGCCACCCTATAACATTATATAAGAAGGATAAAGTCAAAAGAGATGTTACTTAAACATCCCTTTTAACAAGTTAAAAGTCTTGACCAAGATCAAAATATTTATGAGTCTCATGTACAGAGAGGAAGCCACATCTCATCTCATCTCATACTCTATTTTGGAGTTTTTTCCCCAAAGCTACCATATGGTCTTTTAATTACACTCTGCATAGCAGAGTGCTTTTCATAGGTTATGTGCTCTGTGCATAGTTTGTTTAGCATAATGGTGATGTAATTGCCCTAATTTTTCTCTACATATTTTCTATAGTTTTAAATTAGACTTAGCCCTTATTACAGTGTGGATGTGTGGACTCTGTTTTGAGCTGAAACAACATTGCCATTTGTAAGGTCTTGTTCTGACGTCCTTCCTTCTCTCTACCTCTTAGAGTGTGCATCCTGATAAGATTGATGGATATACAGAAAACTGATTATAATTTTAAATGTACTGTGGCGTTTTTTCATAAGAAAGAAATACAGCTCCTTTTGCCTCATCCCCTGTGTCAGTCCATTAACCTGGCCCTGTTGATTTTACCTTCTAATACATGGGTTTCTCTACCACTTACCATCATCCACCACCATCATTTAAACCATTGCAATAGTCTTTTTAAAAATAGGGTTTATTTAGGTATAATATATATGCAGTAAAATTTACCTTGCTAGGTTAACATTTCAATGAGTTTTAATAAATATATACAGCTGTATAACCACAACTGCAATCAAGATGTAGAACATTTCTATCACTCCAAAAAGTTCCCAGTGCCTGTTTGGGATCAATCCACTTCCCACACCTCCAGCCCTTGGCAACCAATGAGCTCATTTCTGTCCAGATAAGCTTGCCTATATACCAATGTCATATAAATAGAATCATGTTGCCATATTTATCAGTAATTTATTCTTTTTCACTCCTGTGTAATATTTCATATTATAGATGTGCCATGATTTGTTTATGCATACAGAAGTTCATGACCATTTGAGTTCTTCTCATTTTAGAGAAATTAAGAATAAATCTGCTCAAATAATTGAGGCCTTTGTGTGGTTGTTTTCATTTCCATTGGATAAATGAGTAACAGATGGATTACTACATGTTATAATAAGAGTTTTTCCAAGGTGTCTGTACCGTTATGAATTTCCAACAGTAGTCGGTGAGAATTTCAGTTGACATCCTTGCCAGCACTTTGAATTGTCTATTTTTAAATATATATGTATATATTAGCCATTTGAGTGGGGAACATCATTGTGATATTTACATTTCTCCAATGACTAGAAATACTGACATTTTTATGTGCTTATTTGGTATCCATATTTCTTCTGTGAAACGTTTGCTTAAAAAGTCTCATCATTTAGTTGTAAGACTTCTTAGATTATAGGGATTATAGGGAAAAGGATTTTATCTGCTACATGTTTTGCAAGGATTTTCCTGTAATACGTGGCTTGCCTTTTTGTATTCTGAGCAACGTCTTTCAAAGAGCAAAATGAAATTTTAATGTCAATGAAATCCATCTTACCAAAATTTTAAATTAATTTGTATCCTATCTAAAATATTTTTGCCTTACTCAAAGCCATAAAAACTTCCTCCTATTTTTTTATAGAAGTGTTGCAGGTTTAGGTTTTATATTTATAAGATCTATTTTGAGTTCTTATTTTTTTAAAGTACCCAGTTTGGGTTGAACTTGTTATTCTTTGGTTTGTTCATTTGTTTTTTTTAATATAGATGTCCAATTTTTTGGCATAATTTTTCAAAAATATTATCCTTTCTTATTAAATTATTTTGATACATTTTTCAAAAATCGGTTGACCATGTATGTATGCATTTATTTCCAACTCTATTCTGTTTCATTGATCATGTGTCTACCCTTAAATCAATACCACACTATCTTACTATGTTATAATAAGTCGTGTAATTAAGTAATGTGAATCCTCCAACTTTGTTCTTCTTTGTTAAAAAGGTTCTGGCCATTTAGAGTTTTTTGCTTTTCCATATAAATTTTAGAATTGGCTTGTCTATATTCCTATAAAAAGTTTGTTGGAATTTGATTCAATTGCATTGAATTATTACATCAATTTGGGAAGAATGAACACCTTAACCATGTTAGTCTTCTCCTCAATAAACATGGTTTATCTCTATCTTCACTTAGGTCTTCTTAAATTTCATACATTACATATTTTAGCATACAAACCTTGCATAACTTTTATTATACTTATCTCTATTTATTTTGTGTCTCTTGATGCTATTGTAAATATTACTCTTAAAAACATCAATGTCCTAATTGGAAGTAAAACACTCCTAAGCCAATGCAAAAGAACTGAAATCATAACGAACAGTCTCTAAGGCCACAGCACAATCAAATTAGAATTTAAGATTAAGAAACTCACTAAAAATCACACAACTACATGAAAATTGAACAACCTACTCGTGAATGAATCCTTGGTAAAAAAGTGAAATTAAGGCAGAGATCAAGAAGTTCCTTGAAACCAATGAGAACAAAGAGACAACATACCAGAATCTCTGAGATGCAGCTAAAGCAGTGTTAAGAGATAAATTTATAGCGCTAAATGCCCACATCAAAAAGCTAGAAAGATCTCAAATTGATGTCCTAACATTACAACTAAAAGAACTAGAGAACCAAGAGAAAACAACCACCAAAACTAGCAGAAGAAAAGAACTAACCAACATCAGAGTGAACCGAAGGATATAGAGACACAAAAAAACTCTTCAAAAAATCAGTGAATCCACGAGGTGGTGTTTTTTTGAAAAATTTAATAAAATAGATAGACCACTAGCTAGACCAATAGAGAAGAAAAGAGAATAATCAAATAGGCATAATAAAAAATGATAAAGAGGATATACTTCTGACTCCACAGAAATACAGACAACCACCAGAAAATACTATAAATACCTCTATGCAAATAAACTAGAAAATCTAGAAGAAATGGATAAATACCTGGATATGTACACCCCTGCAAGACTGAACCAGGAAGTTGAATCCCTGAATAGACCAATATTAAGTTCTGAAATTGAAGCAATAATAAATAGCCTACCAACCAGAAAAAAAAAAGCCCAGGACCAGAAGGATTTCAACTGAATTCTACCTGAGGTACAAAGAGGAGCTGGTACCTTATTTTTTGAAACTATTCCAAACAATTGAAAAGGAAGGACTCCTCCCTAATCCATATTATGAGACCAGCATCATCCTGATACCAAAACCTGGCAGAGATACAACAAAAAAAGAAAACTTCAGACCAATATCCCCGATGAACATTGATGCAAAAATTGTCAATAAAATACTGGCAAACCAAATCCAGCAGGACATCAAAAAGCTTATCCACCACAGTCAAGTTGACTTCATCCCCACGATGTAAGGCTGGTTCAGCATATGCAAATCAATAAACGCAATTCATCACATAAACAGAACTAAAGACAAAAACCTCATGATTATCTCAATAGATGCAGAAAATGTCTTTGATAAAATTCAACATCCCTTCATGTTAAAAACTCTCAATAAACTAAGTACTGATGGAACATACCTCAAAATAATAAGAGCCATTTATGACAAACCCACAGCCAATATCATATTGAATGGGCAAAAGCTGGAAGCATTCCCCTTGAAAACTGGCACAAGACAAGTATTCCCTCTCTCACTACTCCTATTCAACATAGTATTGGAAGTTCTGGCCAGGACAATCAGGCCAAGTGAAAGAAATTAAACATATTCAAATAGGAAGAGAGAAAGTCACACTGTCTCTGTTTGCAGATGACATGATCCTATGTCAAGAAGACCTCATTGTCTCAGTCCAAAAACCTATTGAGCTTTAAGCAATGTCAACAAAGTCTCAGGATACAAATCAATGTGCAAAAATCACAAGTATTCCTATACAACAACAATAGACAACAAGAGAGGCAAATTGTGAATGAACCTGTCACTCACAATTGCTATAAAGAAAATAAAATACCTAGAAATACAACTAACAAGGGAAGTGAAGGACCTCCTCAAGGAGAACTGCAAACCACTGATCAAAGAAATAAGAGAGGACACAAATAAATGGAAAATCATTCCATGCTCATGGAGAGAAAGAATCAATATCATGAAAATGGTCAGACCGCCCAAAGTAATTTATAGATTCAATGCTATTACCATTAAATAACCTTTGACATTCTTCACAGAATTAGAAAAAAAAAATCATATGGAACCAAAAGAGCCCATATAGCCAAGACAATCCTAAGCAAAAAGAACAAAGCTGGAGGCATCATGGTATCCAACTTCAAACTACACTATAAGACTACATAACCAAAATATCATGGTACTGGTAAGCAAAAAACAGACACATAGACCAATGGGAGAGAATAGATAACTCAGAAATAAGACCACACATCTATAACCATCTGATCTTTGACAAACCTGACAAAAACAAGCAATAGGGAAAGGATTCCCTATTTAATAAATTGTGCTGGGAATATTGGCTAGGCATATGCAGAAAACTGAAACTGGACCCCTTTCTTATGCCTTATAAAAATATTAACTCCAGATGGATTAAAGACCAATGTAAAAGCTAAACTATAAAAACCCTAGAAGAAAATCTAGGCAAGACCATCCAAGACATAAGCATGGACAAAGATTTTATGACAAAAATGTCAGAAGCAATGCAGCAAAAGCAAAAATTGACAAATGTGAGCTAATTAAACTAAAGATCTTCTGCACAGCAAAAGAAACTATCATCAGAGTGAACAGACAATCTACCAAATAGGAGAAAATGTTTATTATCTATCTATCTGAAAAAGGTCTAATACCCACAATCTACAAGCAACTTAAACAAATTTACATGAAAAAACAACCCCATTAAAAAGTGGGCAAAGGACATGTACAGACGTCTCAAAAGAAGACATTTGTGTGGCCAACAAACATATAAAAAGAAGCTCAACATCACAGATCATTAGAGAAATACAAATCAAAACCACAATGAGACACCATTTCATGCCAGTCAGAATGGCGATTATTAATAAGTCAAAAAGCAACAGATGTTGGCGAGGCTATGAAGAAATAGAACTGCTTTTACACTGATGGTGGGAATGTAAATTAGTTCAACCACTGTGGAAGACAATGTGGTGATTCCTCAAAGGCCTAGAATGTGAAGTATCATTTGACCCAGTAATCACATTCCTGGGTATATACCCAAAGGAATATAAATCATTCTGTTATAAAGATACATGCATGCTTGTGTTCATTGCAGCACTATTCACAATAGGGAAGAGATGGAATCAACCCAAATGCCCATTAATGATAGATTGGATAAGGAAAATGTGGTACATATACTCCATGGAATATTTCGCTGCTATAAAAAAGGAACAAGATCACGTCCTTTGCAGGGACATGGATGGAGCTGGAAGCTATTATCCTCAGAAAACTAACACAGGAACAGAAAACCAAACACCACATGTTCTCACTTATAAGTGGGAGCTAAACAATGAGAACACATGGACACAGGGAGGGGAACAATGCATACTGGGGCCTGTTGGGGAAGGCCGGGGGAGGGAGAGCATCAGGAAAAATAGCTAATGTATACTGTGCTTAATACCTAGGTGATGGATTGATAGGTGCAGCAAACCACCATGATACATGTTTACCTATGCAACAAGCCTGCACATCCTGCACATGTTTCCCGAGAACTTAATAAAACAAAATGAATCAATGTCCAATTTTTTGCTACTATTAATATATAGAAATATAATAATGTTTTATTACAATCTAGTACCCCACAAACTTACTAAATTTACTTATCCATCCTAGTTCCCTTTT
>NW_012098432.1:4146082-4213250 GCF_000951045.1 Mandrillus leucophaeus
ATGGCTTCCCATATTCTTAGGATTCAATCTCAAAATTCTTACTATGTCCTGTAAAACTCTCCCTGATTCTGTACCTCTCACATTACTAACACTAGTTCACTTTCTATACTCTCAGTATGTTGCATTTCATCTGACCTCTAGGCCTTTTCACAAGTTCTGTTTCCTCAGTAAATGCAATTAATGATGACTACCACAAAAATTACTGTGAGCATTAAATGAGATGATGTTTGTGAACACACTTTGTAAACTGCAAACTCTCTGTAAGGTGCAAGATTAGGGAAAAGTGTAACACAAGGTCAAGGCTCCCTTTGATTCTCTACTTCAGTGGCACTCTCATTCTCTAGGCGGCCCATGTAGAAATTTCAAAGTCGTCCTTGACTCCTCTTTAGTTCTCATTTTATTTATCACTTTCTTTCTTTTTAAAATTATTTTCCTATTTTTGGTTCTACAGTTTACCTCTCAGATCCATCCAGTTATCTCCATTTCCACAGCTACTTCCTTATTTCACATGTCGAATACTGCACATTGTCTTAAATAGTATCCTGTCTTCAGCCTTGCTCATCATCTTTTTTCCACCAATCACTAGATTTAGCTTTCTAAAAATGCAAATTTGAACATAGCACTTCTCTGACTTAAAATTCCCAGTGTTTTTCTTTTGCTCTTAAGATAAAAACAATATGTCTTAACACAATCTTCAAAGCTCCTTATGATTATGTCCCTGCCTGCCTCCCGGCCTCCTTCTCACCACATGCAGCCTGTCATCCAGAGTCATCCCAACCACAGGAAACTTTCATTTCCCCAGCATGTCTCCTCTTACCTCCATGCCTTTGTGCACATTAGTCTCTTTGTCAGAGACACTCTTCTCCACTTTTCATTACACTAACTCCAATTTATTTTAGGTCTTGGTCTAAATGTAATTTCTTTCAAAAATCTTTCTTAATTCTCCAATATCAAGTTACATGCAATTTCCTCCTTATTCCAAGTCACTATTTATCATTGTATTTGTTGCATTTTACTCACAGTTTTGTAATTTTCTCTACTTCATTAGACTTTGCTAATTATAAACTGAATACTTTAAAAAGGTAAAGATGGCCCTGAGATTTTAGTTCATGGACCCCTGAAATAGTTACCCATTTTAGAGGGAGAATATTATTTAATAAAATGTTGAAAGTCTTGCCTAAGAGTAATTTTATTCCAATATCCCAGATATTAAAATGTATAGTACTTTATTGGAAAGAGAGTTTGTTTATGATAGATGCTGAATTTTTCAAACTTGGACAGTTACCATGAATCAAGAAACAAGATGTCTAATATCATTGCAGTGTTTAGGCAATCTAGCATATGTTCAGCAATAAGTTGTGTGAAGCATCAGATTCAATATAAGCTACATATTAGCCATTTACAATGAGGAACGAATCCATGACTCCAAAGTGAGACAGCATTATCAATTATGGTAGTAGCAACATTACACAGGACTCATCCTTCTGGATTTAGCAGCATACTACCTCCTGGGAAAAATATAAACAAAGAACACCAATATTAGCATTGACTCCTACACAAGTGATAGGTATACATTCAGAAAAGCTTGAAGTTAGGGTCTCTTTTGCATCTCACATGTTCAAATCAACCTGTAATCACAGGTTTAGGAAAACTGAAAAACCATCACATCCACCACCTTAAAGGTCAAATAAAAAAGATCAAATGCCCACAGGACCATGGGAAGCATGCAGATGCTCAAGGCTGAACAGTGTGTTGAATAAGAAATCACGTGCTCTGACTCACGCTTCAGCCAAACAGCACTGAGCAGGAACATAGGTATACCCACGCTGACCATATCAACTAATTTCTGCTTGTTAATTAAGAAATCTATACATTTTTTAATGTTGTAAATTAATTCAATATTTTAAAGAAAACATTTTTCAGGCTAACACTGAAGGGACTGAAGAGAATTGGCATGTGTCTTGTGACCTTGTGCAATTTATTTAACCTACCTATACTTTAGTTTATTATTTTTTATTCTTAATTCTTTCTTTTATGTTATTATGGATACATAATAGTTGCACATATTTACAGGGTACATGTGATGTTTTGATTCAGGCATAAAATGTGTAATGATCAAACCAGAATAATAGGGATATCTATCTTAAGCATTTATCATTTCTTTGGATTAGGGACATTCTAATTCCATTCTTTAGTTGTTTTAAAACATGCGGCAAATTATTGTTAACTATAGTCACTCCATTATGCTACTGAATACTAGATCTTATTCATTTTATCTAACTGTATTTTTATATCTATTAACTGTTTCCACTTTATCTCATCTTCTCCACTACCCTTCCCAGCCTCTGGTAACTATCATTCTACTTTCTATCTCCATGAGTTCATTTTATTTAAGCTCCCACATATAAGCGAGAACATGTGATATTTGTCTTTCTGTGCCTGGCCTATGTCACTTCACATAATGACTTCCAGTTCCATCCATGTTGTTGCAAATAGGATTTCATTCTTTTTATGTCTGAATAATATTCCTTGTGAATATGTACCAAATTTTCTTTATCCATTTATCTATTGATGTACATTTAGGTTGATTCAAAAATCTTTACTATTTTGAATTGTGCTGCAGTAAACATGGGAGTGCAGCCATCTCTTAGATATACTGATTTCTTCTCTTTTGAATATCTACCTAACAGTGTGATTGCTGGATAATATGGTAGTACAATTGTTAGTTTTTTGAGAAACCGCCATGCTGTTCTCCATTGCAGTGGCTGTACTAATTAACATTCCCACTAACAGTTTATGAGAGTTCCCATTTCTTTGCATCCTCACCAGCATTCATTTATTTTTGAAATGGATATAATAATAAGACCTACTTCCAAAGATTAGAGCAGTGGTTGACAATAATAAGCATTCAATAAATGTTAGCTATTATTATTATTATCTTTAGGCCACCGTTGAGTTCTTTCTTTCTATGAGCCAGAAACTGTGCCATAGTAAGCAGAAAATAAAGAGGAATAGGTCAGTGACCAGGCCATCAAACTACTCATAGTATAGAGAAGGAGTGACAGAAGTAAAATCAGCAGAGTAAGTCTCAACTAGAGAGAAGCTCAGAGGGCTAAGGATGCTCCCTGGAAGGGCCTTTTACCCAGACTGGAGGTAGTAAAAAGATATCAGGGAAGGTTTCTTAGAACAGATGATACCTGAATGCACCTTTAAAAGATGTCTACTAATTAGATAGGTAAACTATGAAGAGGTGAGTAAGATGATCCAGAAGAAAGCTATACCGGCAAGGTCCAGAGCCCTGAGAAATCCACAGACAGTTCAGTAGGGATGAATCAGAGAAGACAAGGACATCAGTCAAACAACACAGACTATAAATGTAAAACTGGAACCAGATGTTGAAGGTCCTTGTACAACTCAGGGTTCTCCAGAGAAGCAGAACCAGTGAAATATTTCTATTTATATCTATAAGAGATGATTTATTGTGGGAATTGTCTCATATGATTATGAAGGCCAAGAAATCCCACAATATGCTGTCTGTGAACCAGAGAACCCGGAAAGTCAGTGATGTGATTCAGTGTGAATTCAAAGTCCTGAGAATCAGCAGGGTCACCACTGTAAGTTCCAGAGTCTGAAGGCCCAAGGACCTGAAGTGCTGATATCTGAAGTCAGGAGAAGATGCATGTCACAGCCCCAGAAAAGAGAGCTAATTCACCCTTCCTCTGCCTCCTGATTCTATTGGGGTCCTCAAGGGATTGGATGATGCCAGCCCACATTGGTGAGGCTGTATCTTTTACACTCAGTCTACAACTCGAATGCTGATCTCTTCAAGACGCACCCTCACAGACACACTAGAAATAACATTTTCCCAGCTATCTGGGTATCTTTTAGCCCAGTCAAGTTGACACATTAAATGAACTATCACAGGCCTTGTGTGTATCATCAATGGAGGTCACTGCAAAGTTTTAAGAAGGGATATAGAACAACTCTTATTATTATTTTAGAATGCTCCTCTTGTAACAAAGCAAAGGCTGGGCTGGAGAAATTCAAAACTGGAGGCAGAGAAATCAGTTCATCTAGAAGAAATATCTATTACGTTAGCTGAAGCAGTAGCTTTGAAAGAGAAAGGACATATTGGTTTAGGGAGATTTCAATAGGACTTCCCAATGGATTGAGGTGGGAGCACAAGGGAAATGAGGAGGTCAAGAAAGACTTCTAGGCTTCTGGCTTAACCATCATGATAATGATGGATACAAGAAAAGGAGCAGATTTAGGAGGGAAATGATCAGATTAGAAAGAGAAGGAGCCAAGGTGTGAAGCCAAACAGAGAGAGAAGAACCAGGCAAGATGAAAAAGAAGCTGGCACAACCTGGCAAATAAGAGCTATACTCAATACATTTTACAGAAAGAAATCAACACCTACTTCCTAGATTTCATTTCTCTCCTGGGCTTGTCTCCTCCAGTACATCATGATCAACTAAAGAAGAAAGCTGAGATGAATTAATCCATCAATATGTATTATATCCATTCCCATTTCCTTATAACCAGGTACCCAGATTTGTGGATCACTTTCAAATTATAGTCTGGGCCCAGAGAAGAGAGTCTCTTGTTTTCTTTTTGTTTTCCTGTGTGAAGCCAGCTGGTTCACAAAGAGATTTAACTCTGTGTCCTGGGATTCCTTAATGCCAGGCTCTTATAGCCTGGGATATAGCAGTAATTTAAGAACATCTGCCAATTTTTTCTAGGCAGGATTTGGTGAGACTTCATATTGAGACTTTAACTCAGAGTTGCAAAATGGAAGTCCGGGAACCAGATATGGCTAGCAGACTTTTTACGTCACATGGTATTTAAAAATATGAATTAAAGTACATTTAAATACACAGATATCCAACAGGTCTCATATTGGTAGCCATTTGAGTTTACTACCCATCCTTAAATATTACTTGAATATGTCCTTTTCAACATATTATTTGGACCATAAAGTATTCTGAATATAATAACTTCAAAGGATACAAACACACTGATGGTGTGGACTGTGCATTGACAAGCGGCAGGAAAATAGGAGTGAGCTGAAGTTCTGAAATCTTGTTTATTGTGCTAATCCTTATCAGTTTATCACTAAAAAGAGCAGAGCCAACCAATCACCACCCAGATCACTGGAAAGATTAAATCAGGCCAATAGATGGAGATTTTTCTATGAATATAGCTGATATTAACATTCCAATATTTCATTACACTGACAAAGATTGCAATGAGAACAGACAATGGAGCAAATTAATCTATTCTTCTGACAGTATGTAATGAGAATGGGATGTGGCTTAAAAAATTAAGCCATTCTTAGTGCAATCTCAAGATTGCAATCTCATGGTCTCTCTCAGATGCTATACACTCTGGTGATACATCATTGAAAAGTGTCAGTTTAACAAAGAATGTGTCTTAGCTCTTGCTGGGATTGTAGAACACATTTGCTTTGTCTCACCACAGCCCTGCCCATTAAAAACAATGAAGTAGAATCAATTATACTTTTCAGAACATACATAAACACAATCAAAGTTGAAAAATTAAGATATTTCTGGCAATTTCATACTGGTCAAAACTTACTAACAAAATACTGTAGTATATTGCTCTCTTTTCAGTCTTTTTAATATGAGTTTCTAAATTTAATTTTATAAAACAGAAGACAGTGAAAGGTTACTTTAGGGACTGAGAAACTAATACTAACTTATCCATAAGTGGGGTATAGATAATTAAGGTTGTCATGGAGAGCTGCTCAGTCATTCTGTCTGCATAGTCATATTGCATTATGAGCTGAGCCTTATGACCAATGAGATAGGTTGTAGCCTTAAAATTTGCAGAAACTCAATGTAATATTTTACTTGGTATTCATACCCAAAGAGAACCTAAAAAGGATCTAAGATAACTGGCATTCTAAACAAAACAGAAAACATGCAATTATGTTTTTTATATCTAGTTCTCTAGGTTCAAACCAAAAAGAAATGGTGAGACTCTCAGATGTGCAGATGATGATAATAATAGCAACAACGCAGCTACACTTGCTGAGAGACAACAATGTGCCTGGAGCTCTATGTATACTATCTCATTTAGTCCTATAATGTGTGGGTTAAGTTCCTTTAGAATCAATGTAAGAGGGTAGTCAAGACTTAAATACTCGGGTTCCCTGTCTTCAAAGCCCATGCTTGCCACCATTATACTATGTCTTCCCTGCTTCATCTTACATTTAACAAAATTAATGTTCATGAGGCAAATTGGCTTAATTAGTATCTCCCAGAGAGTTTACAGCAAAGCCAGACTGAAAATTAGGCCTCCAGATTTCCTTGGTAAAGGTACTTCTTATTATGTCACTCTGCTTCAATTTATCAAAGCACCTCCTCCCATATTTTTTAATGAAAGATAATATTATTGATTAAATTTGCCACGAGATTTCAGTAATTTACCTGATCATGTTGTCATCTAGAATTAAACTAAACATTATATTCATTCTACAGTGTTTCTTGATGGCTAGGCATTGTGCCCTGTTCTCTAAACATAATAATGAATAAGATATTTATTGCTATTGAGCTATCATCTTCATTCATTTATTCAGTAAATGTTACTGAGTCCTATATACCAGAATTTATATTAGTTCCAGTTAAATAACACTTTTAGTGCCTACCTTTTTAATTGTTTAATTTATTATTATTCAACTTCTATTTTAGATTCGGGGGCACATGTGCAGGTTTGCTACATGGGTATATTGTGATGCTCAGGTTTGAGTTATGGATCGCATCACCAGGTAGTGAGCATAGCAGCCAATAGGCAGTTTTTCAACTTGCCCCTCTCTCTCCCTTCCCCCTCTAGTAGTCTGCAGTGTCTGTTGTTCTCATCTTTATGTCCATGTGTACCCAATGTTTAGCTCCCACTTATAGGTGAGAACATGTGTTATTTGGTTTTCTGTTCCTGCATTAATTCCCTTCGGATAATGACCTCTACTATTTACAATAGCAAAGACATGGAATCAACTTAGGTGCACATCAACAGAGGATTGGATAAAGAAACTATGCTACATATACACCATAGAATACTATATGGCCATAAAAAGAACAAAATAATGTGCTTTGCAGCAACATGGATGTAGCTGGAGGCCATTATCCTAAGGGAAATAATGCATACCTTTTGAATACCTATTAATAGCCAATTACTGTGCTAGGCACAGAAGATACAATGGTTAAAAGACAGTCCCTGACCTCAAGGCATTTATGATCTATATGCACAGGCAGACAAATAAAGAGGCAATTAAGTATAATACATGTTATGATAGTACAGATTGTTATGGGAGTACGTAGGAAGGTACCCAGGAAAAGTCAATCAAAGATAAGACCTAAATGACAGTAGATGTTATGAAGGAAAAAGGGGTAGGGGAGAACATTCCAGGCAAAAGGAATCGCATTTTAGAATTAATGACTGAACCATAACATACAGTGAAAAAACTTAGTCATTCACTTATTTCTTATTTATTCATTTACCAACTGTCATTGAAAAAAATAACACCAGATTATTTTTGGTTTATTATCACTTACATAAAATAGTCAGTACATTTTGACAAATGAATATATGAATGAGGTTATCACGTGTTGTGTTGAATGCTTGTTCTGTAGCTTTTCACTGGTCTGTCACTTTTGAGAAGCAACATAGACAGTCTCCATTCGTGTCTTTTCTTTTCCTGATAAAGTATTGACAAACAAGGGAGAAGTTGAATCCACAAATTGACACCATGGTTACATAGACTCTGCAGCTGACTCACAATACTGTGTTTAACTCAGGTCTTGTTATTCAGGATAATGAGAGTGCAAGCTATGCTCTAGAATTATGTTGTTTAATATGAAAGCCACTTACCATGACTATTTAAATTTATATTAAATAAAATTAAACAAATTAAAAACTCAATGTATCAGTCACAGTAGCCACATTTTAAGTGCTCTGTAACTTTATCCTATCATATTGAACAATGTAGAACTTTTTTTTTTTTTTGAGACGGAGTCTTGCTCTGTCACCCAGGCTGGAGTGCAGTGGCATGATCTCGACTTACTGCAACCTCTGCCTCGGGTTCAAGTGATTCTCCTGCCTCGAGTAGCTGGGACTACAGTGTGTGCCAGCATGCCCAGCTAATTTTTTGTATTTTTAGTAGAGACGGGGTTTTTTAGTGTTAGCCAGAATGGTCTCAATCTCCTGACCTTGTGATCTGCCTGCCTTGGCCTCCCAAAGTGCTGGAATTACAAGAACATTTTTATCAGTGTAAAAAGTTCTATTAGATATTCCTACTCTAGATCTAGATTATTATTTTTACTAAACTATTGATAAATATTTCAGGATAGTGTTGAAACATAATAGTTGCTCAATAAATAGTTATTAATATTTTTAAATTTAGCTTTATTCTCCTTTAATGGCAAAGTCTCACTCTTTAAAGTAGAAACCAACATTTACACAAATCCTCTAACATATTTTTTGTAGCAATCAAGGTAAAAATTTGATTAATGGGCTGACAATCGCCTTCCTGAATCTGTAATACCAGAAAATTTCCCAGATGTTAGTGTAGCATGGCTGCTTAAGCAAGACTGACAAAACAATCTCAAGGTGACAAATTTCCATGTCATGACCCCCTCATGTTGCGTTGCCCACTTTCGGTGGAGGCACTGATAAGTAGTATCACTGCCAAGAGTGCTTAAAGCAAAGGGGAGGAGATGCCAAGACTTTGCAGAATCTACTTTGAATAATGAAGAATTAAATATCATTCATCTTAAACTGATTTTCCAGACACACTGCCAAGAAGCAAACAAGTAACTCTATATTTTTGATACCAGAATCTAAAAGAGTTTCAAAGGGGGATGGCTGGCACCTGCATGTGAGTTTAACTCATTTTATGAGTAGTCCCTCCCCACCCATTAGGCTGTGTACAATTATTTTAAATGTGCTCATCATACTGGCTTATGTACTTAGAGCTACACCAGCTCAACAATATCCAAATGATCATAAGGTAACAAAGTAGAGCAGAGTTAGAAGATCAATGATTGCTAAGCACCAGTCTGTTTGCTTATTGATTTACCTCATTCCAGAAATAATTTAAAAATAGTCAAGAGTGGCTGGACATGGTGGCTCACGCCTGTAATCCCAGCACTTTGGGAGGCCAAGGCAGGAGAATCACGAGGTCAAAAGAGCAAGACCATACCACTAACACAGTGAAATCCCATCTCTACTAAAAATACAAAAAAATTACCTGGGGTTGGTGGCACGTGCCAGTAGTCCCAGCTATTCGGGAGGCTGAGGCAGGAGAATCACTTGATCCCGGGAGGCAAAGGCTGCAGTGAGCCCAGATCGCGCTACTGCACTCCAGCCTGGGTGACACAGCGAGACACTGTCTCGAGAAAAAAAAAAAAAAAAAACTCAAGAGTAACCAGTGAAAGTACACCAAAATGCCTATTTTTTTGTGACACAGAAGACATTTGATAAGGAGTGACATATTTGATAAGAACACAATCTAAACAACAAAAAATGAGTGGATGTATTTACCTCTGAAATTAGTAACATGTTTTATAAAATGAGAAAACCTAATTCTGGTGCAGATGAGATATATTGATAACCCTCACACACATGCTGTTGAGAGTATAAATTTAGTACAACTGTTAGAATAATTGTTGTACCGAAGTCTTTAAAGTAGTTATGCACTTTGGCACATCGTTTTCACTCCTCAAAATATCATAAATGAATAATCTATGAAATCTGGCAACTCGTGTTGAAAAGATATTCTTTGAAGTGTTTACACCCAAATTTGGAACGACCTCAAATTGGGAAATGATTAAAAGCTAAACGCAGTGTCATTAAAATAGGTTAACATAGAGTGCTAATAACATGAGAAAATGCTTGATTGCTTAGATTAATTATTTAATATTTAGGAAAAAAGAATTGCATAATTGCATATTGACATAAGGTCAATGACGTAAAGAATATATAAGAAATACATGAAATATTTTAACAATGGTTTCTTCTAAATGATAACGTTTATTCCTTCTAATTCTCTTAATTTTTTAAACTTCTACAAAGAACAAGTATTAATTTACAATTGGCAAAATTAGGTAATAATTCAGAATAATCCATAAAGCAAAGTGTTGATCAAATCACATTGCATATAATTTCACTAGACCTACTGAAAGTGTATGGATGAACAGAATTTGATGGGAGTAAATTTTGGTAGAGTAGAGGCAGTAGTTGTGGCTTATATCTCAAAAGTCATTAAGATATAGACAGATGCTTACAACGCCACAATCTAAAAGATAGGAAGCAGCAATGTCCTGGAACTTTATCCTTTCACTGATGCAGAGCAATTTTTGTGAGATATAACAGGGCATCATGTGTTGACTACAGAGTATTTTCATTATAATGTGTGCTGAAGAGACCATGGATTTTGAAACAAAAGTCTGCACCAACTACTAGTTATATGTAAAATGTTTATACATTAAAAACTAGTTCCACACACACCACCACCACCACCACCACCTACTTTGCATGGTTGTTAGGAGGATTAAAGGAGTTTATGTAAGTTACCTGCCATGATGCCTGATACAAAATGCATTCAGTAAAAGTAGCTACAAGCTTGGTTTCTAAGAGTATAGAAATCATTGGTTGCAGAACAGGAAATATTTAGCAATCAGGAATCTACAGTGAAGTTCTAAGAATCCAACACAGTGATGCAGACATTGAGATGAGCAATATTCAGAAATCCATGCAGGCAGGCAACACGACAGAATTCAATCAATGAGTATCGTTAGCTAAAATAAGGATGTGAAGTGTCCAAGAGAGTTTTAAAAATAATAACTACTTTATAAAATTAAAAACTAAAATCCCAACAACCTTATAACCAGTAATAGGATTTAAGCTTTAAAAAATCTATTTTGCTCAATGATACAGGTGCTATCAGAAGTGGAAATTTCAGTGGTATTCCATGTTTACTACATACAATATAAGCTCTTTAGCCTAGGATTTATGGCATTATACAGTCTTGTTTAATCTGCCTTTCAATCTTTACTTCTTATAATATCATGTACATACCCTATACTTCAAACAAAACGACTTGCTCCTTGCATATTCCTTCACTCCTTATAAATGCCTTCTGCTATTTATTGAGTCTGAAACCAAATGAATGAACAATTATAAAGATAAATTTATAGTATCAAATTTTCCATCACTTATTTAGACCATTGGGGGAAAAAAGGCCTAGAAGTCTCTTTGAATCTCTGCTGATATTGCTCAGATTGATTTTTAATGCCTTTTGTGTGTGTGTGTGTCTCTTCATTTGTTTCTTGAAATAAATATGTGAATTTTAAAACTGACATGACCATTTGGTTTGCAGCGGCTGCGGCAGCAGACATGGCTTACCACCACATCAGACCTCCCATTGGCTATTCCATTCCCAAGCCTGTATCATCTCTGCTGATACGAGGGTGGAACGCATGTCCTGAAGTGAGTAATTTTTATTTCCTCTTAGAAAATGTGTTATGGTCAAAATCTGTCACAAATAGTATAACTCCAAAGTCTACTTTCAGTGTGTATTTTAAGACTGTCAAGGCGGGAAGACTGATTTGCCTTCTGCTCTTTAGTCTCTAATTGCCTCAAGAAGTCTGAGTATCTCATATTTCTTAGCTGCTGCTTTCTGATTTTGAAACGTTTCTCACAACTGATTAGTAAAAGAGAGACCAGGGTATGACAGATGACTCACAGTCTCATCTCAGCTGCAATTTTTATTAACTATGCGTGAGCCACACTTAGTCATTTTCCAAAGCAAGAAATTTGGCACAGGATGGATTTGTGTTGGCTTTTAAACATGAGGCAGGCCTCAGAATAGGTGGTCTTCAGGAGCACTGTGGGAGGCAGAAGACCTGGGTCCTAATCCCTCTCTAACTTTCTGAGTGACAGTATCATGATGTGGTTAACAGCATAGACTTAGAATTCAAATGGAGTGATCAATGTTATGGAAGGGATATGTAAACAGTAAAATAAATTTTTAAATATGGTCATAGGTCTAAAAGAATAGTGAGGGAATGTTATCACAGAATGAAATTCCAGACAATCCGCCTACAAGAAAGGATTCTTAAGTGTGCAGACAGGTTATGCCTGCTTTGTTCTCAGAGATTCACAGAGGAGATTGTACAACTTCTTTCTGAGTAACACAGTCCAGTCCAGTGTCTAGTAATCTTTCTGCCAGTATATTTTATTGTCTTTTAAAATCCTTGTGTTTTGATATCAATCCATTGATTCCATTGCTCAGAGTGGAGAATATTAGTTTGCATTCTTCACACTGGAGGACCTCATACATAAAGACCTAATGGTTCTTATCTTTCCATCCTAAGCCATCCTAGTTATTGTCCTCTTAAAATATAACTTTGTTTCTGATCCTTCCTAGGCACTTTATCTCTCTTCAACAAGAAAATAGATAAAGTGAGGCTGTTATTATTTCAGGAAATCACTTAGGAGAAATAGAATAAGCCCCAGTCCAGATGTTTGAAAAGAGAAAGCAAGTTTTCCATTCTTTTCCTAAAGGCAAAATCCAGACCAAGTCATTACCCAGTCTCATCTGTGTACACAGAAACTCTTAAGAAGAAAAAATGAAGATCGTTTTGGGATGGACTGAGTTTCTCAGAAGATAACCTCTTATCCTGGCCATTCAACCTGATATGTTACATGTTTATTTGTTTAGAATCTTCCATCACTACGAAAATGTAAGCTCCATGAAAGCAGGGGCTTTTTGTTTTGTTTTATTTTGTTCTCTGCTATAACACTAACATCTAAAGTTAGATGCTCAAGAATGTTTGTTGAGTAAATGAATGAATACCACTATTGCCTATCAGTGCCTTCAATCCCTGCATCTGAATTCTGATGTCCACAAAATTTCTTCTTGAAAATTACATCACATAAAATAGTTTAGGAAAACCTTTTCTTGTATTTCAGTATGAACTTCAGGCATATTTTCTCAGAAAAAGTATGCCAAGCACCTATTCTAGAATTTCCTTCTCTCTGTGGGATGTGAGCTATGACAAAGTTTACCATCAAATAACAATCAAGGGAATCCCTTTTGCTTTGATGAAGTGCCTCTTCATAATTATAGATAACAGGTGTGTGGAATTTCTAATTTCAAGATAAAGGTAAGTCATTGGCAGGTCCTAAAAGCATTTTTTTTTTTTTTTTTTTTTGATAGAACAGATGTCTTAAGCAAAAGGTTGGGAAATGAGAAACAGAAATTGGAACATGGCCAAAGAAGGATTCTGTTAAAAAAAAAAAAAAAAAAAAAAAAAGGAAGGACAAAAATCGATTGCTTAGTAGAAAAGTTGTATTGCTATCAGCACAGAGTCTTTGTTCTGCTGATGAGATGCAGAGGGGAAGATAGAGAAAAACCATACTAGGAAAGCAAAGTCTTCAACTGACTTGCAATATGTGGGTCTGCCAGTAAGTCGAGCCTGACTTGGCTCTGGCAACCACCTCAGTATTGTGAAGTTGAGCTGCTTCTGTATGTGACACATTTGAGTCTTCCTTAATTGCCAAGTAAGGTCTTTACCATGTCAGCAAGCTGAGTGGCAAAGAAAAGGAAACAATGGGCTATTTTTCATTATTTCCTTCAACAATTATTTGTTGGGTCCCTCCTGTATACCTCCTAGGGATAGGGGCAAGGGATTCAATAGAGATGGAAACTCTTAACTGAAATGGAGTTTAAGACCTGGTAGTTATATGGAGATTGATTGAATAAACACATTAATGATTCCATAGTTACCTGCCAAGATTAAGAAAGACAAAACTCTGTGAGAATATATACTAAAAGAATACTACTAGCAAGTTGGGGGACAAAGACAGAATGTAGGTTAGTGAAGGCTTCCCAAAAAGAGTAACACTTGAGCTGAAATCATAAACAGGAGTTTTCTGAAAGAAGACAGCTTGGTGAGAAAGAACAGTTTAAGCAACTAGAACATGTGAAAATTCACTGGGAGAACAGATACAAGGGAAAGACTAGTAGTAGTTGCAACATTGTAGTCATGGAGAGGTTAAATCTCTGTATCAGGAATTATTTGAAACAAGTTCATCTTTAGATGGAGGACACTAACATCATGCTATCCTGGTCATTACTTTCTAGGTTATCAACTTTGCTTCTCATTTTTTCTGGTATACCTGTCTTTACCTCATTCCTTGAATTTGAAGCACAGTATTTTCTCCAGGGTGTCTTCTTAGTCAAAATTCATAAGCTAGAACATTGAGGAGAGTAAGAAGACCAGTCTATTGAAGATGGGAGAAGGTTGGAAAACAGTAAGAGGTTAAAAAAAAAAAAAAAAAAGCCTGATATTAGATAGTGACAGATTTTGGAAACTAGAACAGGAAATTTGGATATGGAATTTTGGCAATTGTATTTTTATCTCTAAAGCAGTGACAAGATAAAAGTAATTTTTTAGAAAGTTCATCTGAGTTTGATACAAAGGATTTATTTACTTACTTAAAAAATTGTATGTAGTTCCTATAGTAAGGCAAGCACCAAATTATCTTCTAATGCTCACTGGAATAGCTGAGCATTGTTTCTTAATATGTGGCTGCGAACTGTGGGTTACAGATTACCTTAGAATGTTTGTTGAAACAAAGATTCTGGGGCCCTATCCTAAGTTTACTGAATGAAAATCTCTGACATAGAGCCTGAAACGCCACATTTTAACAAGCACCCCAGGTGATTTGTGCCCAACAAAGACAGAGAACTGATGGGTTGAAACTCAAGCAAAAGACAATGAAGTTGGAGCAGCCAGCTGGATTGCTGTTTGAGTAATCCAGTTGATTACAACACACAGACTACAATGGTTACCATGGAGATTCAAGGGCAAGGGTAAACCTGAGAACGATTTCAAAGGAAACATCATAAAGAGATAAAAGACTGAATTTCAGAAATGGAAGAGAGAAAAGAGACCAGGAGAACTAGCACTGCTGCCTCCTGAGAGTCAGCTAGTGACCAAGAGTACTCATTAGGCCTCTAGATATCAGGGATATTGTTGGCAGCGAGAGGAGAGAGAACAAAGCTAAAGGTGCTGCAGTAAGGTGACAGTGCTTTAAAGTAGAAAAAAAGGAAAAAGGAAAAGGAAAGATAGCTACCAAGAAAAAAAAAGTGACCTGGTCTACAAAGATGAAGAAGCCGTCAATTAGGGTGGAATAAACTTATCATGCAAGAAGTTGACATAGATACTTCTCTCACCTTAAAGGTGCTTTAAAAATAAAGTGGGATCAGGCAAGGCAGATAGGTGGCATAGGAGTTAAGCTCAAGTAGAGATAATGAACAAAAATACCAGAGGAATTAGGATTAAAAGCAATAAAGTCTTGAATATTGGTGAGAAAAGACGAAGAGAGGTAAGAAGTTTAGGAACTTTCAAAATAAACAACTTAAGTCATTTCCTAGCAATTCTGAATAGGAAGGGAAACAAAAGAGGTGAGGTATGTGGGCTATATTTATATTGTTCTAATAATCTTATAAGGTTTACAAAGCTTATTTATTATTATTATTATACCAAATGTAGATATAAAGATGTATAGACCTAGACAGGTGTACAGATACGAGAAAAGGAAGTTTGTTTCCCTTTTAACCTTTTTGTTCCCCTACTAAAAAATGTAAAATATGATAATATTCTAAACCGTGAAGGTATGCTTTAAATATTTTTTACAGTGGTCTCAAAAATTAAATTATTTGAATCCCTATATATATTTTTCAAATAAGCATGGCTTTGAATGAGACATGTTTGTTCTGCTACTATTTTTAAATGTAATATTTATATTCACATTTAATTCCAGTGTACAAGAAGGAGTTCTCACTCCAAACAATAGCGGCATGCGAAACCCAAGAGATCAAACCTTGAAAGCTATGTACTAATAGGTTATTTAGTTTTCAAAATCTTAAATTAATAACAATTGGCAATAAAGCTCATTAAAATTCCTTTTGTTCAGGATCCATTGTGTTGATCTTCAAGCCCTGTTCTTCTAAAATGATTGAAGCTGAGATCTCCACCTAGTGGATTTATTGGATTTTGCAGATTTTTATGGAAACAGCCAACTATCCCTGGAAATCCTTAACTTTTTTCTCTTAGAGAAATAACAGGTTTTAAAGACTTCTACTTAAATCTAAGATAATTGTTAACAGGACAATTGCAAATGTATGAAATATGCCAATCTGCATATCAGTTAGACTACAGTTAACAAAGCTGAATTTTTATTTTCATACTATAATTAAGAAAACAGATCAAATGCAAATATGAATATATAATTATCCATGTAGAAAGCAATATTGTAATACCACTAATTGACATGTGTATAATAATTTACATAAAATAAACATCAAATGTAAATCTGCTCAAATACTCTTATTATGTAGTCTTTCATTGTTTTGAGGCTTTTGTTTTTTTGCTTTTTCAATGTTTGCTTGCTTTTGCAAGACTTGGCCAAACTTTTCTTACTTGGTTTTTCATTCCTTAGAGAAGCATACTCAGTTAATTGTGTCAGACATATCCTATGACTCCATCTTTGATTTTTGTCATATATTCAACTCTGTGGTTTTATTTTATTGATAACAAAGAGCTACTGAGGACATCGTTATCCTCCAAAATGATGCCTTTGTAATGCATGCAAAGGCTAAGGGGTGTTTGTGTGTCCTCTTGAAGGAAGCTAAAGTGGAAAATAATTACTATTTGAGTTATTTTCTTCACTTTATTCTGCTTCTAAAGGTGATGTAGTAGCATATTCAGCAGATGGTGGATACAGTGCAGGTTTTGGAGCAGAGTTTTCAGCTTCATTTATTCTGCTAGGAACTAAAAACACTTCATTTTCTGCCTCAAAACTGTCTTTTAACCCTGGTAAGAAGGAAAGTGCTTCATGTGTCTCCACTGTCATTGCGCCTTCTTTGTATGCACTATCTTTATCTGGTTGAATATTTTGAAATTCTCTAAAATTATGCATATTACTGTTAATTTCAGGATCTACTTCACTGCAAAGTATTCTATTTTGGGTTTCATGGGAACTTGTGATACTTAAATCTTTAGCTGTAATGGTCTCCTCAGCAGAGCTTGCATCATATAATACATGTTTTACACTTGTTCCATTTTCCCAAGTTTGCTGCCTTTCTTTTGTGGTGCCTTTTAAGGTCATTTGTGTGATCTGAATTAACATACTAGAATCTGTCTTGCTTTCATCAAGCATATTTTTCTCTTCTTTCCCTACTATTTTTATCTCTAGTGCTTCAGTGCCGTCATTTCTGGGCAATGCATTTGTGCTGTCAATTCCTTTTTCGCTACTATTGGTTAGGTGCCAAATGGCTTGACTACTAACAGGAGAAGTACTGATATCCTTGGGAAGTTCTATTCTATTTTGGTATGGAATTGAATTTGTCTTCATAAATGATAGGTTGTTCTTGGATCGTGTTTGGGGAATGAGAGAGGAATCACAAGTTTCTGTTTTTGAAAGTTTTTTTTCTACATCATTTTCTTCCTTATCTGTAACACAATTTTCCACAATTTGATGTGGTATTTGGGGTTTTGTCATTAATGTTTTTTCTTTATCTCCAAGTTGTGTATGAGTTGAATTTTCCTCTCTGTGTTGTAAGGCTTCATTTTGATCTAAAGTGTATTCCTTGTTGTAGCTGTCAGTCTTGTGAGCATCTAAAAGTTGTGTTTGATTCCTCGGGGACAAAGAAAACTGATTTAGCTCGCTGGTCTTTGATACATTCTGTCCCATGTGCTCAGTGGACTCCGTTGTCCGTTGGTCAGTAGCCCCCGTGGAATGCTGGAATGGTAAAACATCACTTCCTGTATTTTCCCAAGTAGTTGGTAAATAACTAAGCACTTTTGATTCAAGCTGAGTTGCACCTTCCATTTGTTCAGTTGAGAATTGAGAATGTGAGTGCCTGTGCTCAGCATCAGTGGGTGTAGGCTGAGGCAATTTTGATGTGTTTCCATCAGGAATGTGGCCAGCTGAATAACAGTTGCTTTCTATAGAGCTCTGGTTGACTATAGACAAGTTGTTAGCACTGAGCAGCGGGGCACGTTTAGTGTTTCGTTGGTAATATGGGGTCTGCTTTGAGGCATGTTTCAGAGGCAGCCGCTTTGAAGTGAGTCTAACATAGTTGCTACTCTCTGACTGTTGAAGAAAATCTGCAGAAGACACAGTATTTATTTTGGCTTTTGTCTCAGAAGTTTTGGATAATTTCTTAGGAGGCAACAATACTTGCTTGCATTGCTTTGGGAGACCTGACAAGGATTTTTCTGGATGGACTCTGACTTTTCTAAAAGGATGTAAATTTAATTTTATCTTTAAGTTTCGTCCTTTAATTTTCCCTTTGAGGTCAGACTGAAGGGTTCTCTTCCTTCTCAGAACCCGTGAATTAGTAAACCATTTTTCTCCTTTGTTTCTCTCCCCAGGGTTGCTACAGTTTTTGACACCCAACTTAGTCAGCTGGTTACTTTGATTTTTCTGTCGTTTCCAAGGGGTTGATGTTTTGGGTGACATCATTGACCTATTTATTTCTACTAAATCAGGATCATGGACACTAACCCTCTTTGGGGAATATGCTTTCTTGATTTTTGTTGATAATCCTGATAAATCTATGTTGTCCTCACTCATAAGAAATTTTTCTATTGCGCTGTTAATTTGGATTTGCTCTTTCTCAGGCTTTGAGTGTTGTCTACGATTTGGCTTTTCTTTCATGTAATCTTCAAATTGATCACAGGGCACATATTTACAGATGAGAGAATTGTTTGGCTGAAAATGTCTAGGTCTGCTCTGTTTTAACAGTCCGCAAGGATCATCATATTTTGATCTATGTTTTCGTACGATCTTTTGTACATAGTGTTCCTCAGGCTCACAAGGCTTGGATGATGAGCTTGTAATAAAATGTCTCTGCCTATGAGGTTGTAAGCCATTGTCTTCTTTTTCTATTGGAGGCTGCCATGATTCATTTGTTAAATGCTTCTCAAGACTTTCTCCTGCCAAGGCTGAAGCGGGTATTGCATATCTTCTTCTAAATGTGTCACTGCTGATATCTGTGGAACAATAAATGCAAGAATTTAGCACTTAGCAGAGTTTTATTACCCCAACCAAACAGATACTTAGAAAGCTTGTGAGAAGTATAAAACTGACTTCTCTGATAATTGCAATTCTTGAATATTTCCTAATTTTTAACCAAACCTTCAAAGGACATTTGTCAGTTCCATATGTTTTGAATGACACTCTTTATGGTCACACTGCAGTCAGTTGTGATGCTGACTTAAAAGTTGTGGAGTTGGAAATAGAAATGTTATTTATGGTCATATATCTTTAGTTGTTGGTTAGGTTAGCTTTAAATGTGAATAATATCTAAATCCTTTTTAAGTGGCTACAGTAATTTTTTCCTGAATTTATTTCCCATTTGCAACTTAAATATTGGGCAAAATATGGGTGCAATATTGAGTAAGATTCAGGTTTCAGATAATAACCTGAACAACGAAAGGGAAATACTTGCAATACTATTGACTCAATGAAAGCAGAGATCACATCTGTTTTATTTCCCATAACTTAATAAAATGTTCATTAAATATTTGTTAAATAAATAGTTATTTTGAAATATAGCCCGGTTTGTGTGGCAGCAGTCTTTGCCTAGGACTTTTAAAATGGTACAGATTAATATAATATTTAATCTTATTAATCTTATAACTTATTCTGCTAGTTTCTTTTAAATGTCTGCCTGCAAATTCCTCTTAATGTTACAATCTTTCATTCACTGAAAGAAAACAGTACATGATGAACTGTTCAAAAAGGAAGCTTCCTTTTACTGTTCCGAGATAGACATCTCTACAGCCCTATAGGCACATATAGAAGAAGGAAACTTGTACTGGCTTCTCCTTAATGTCTGCCTATAATCTCCTTTTACACGTTAAATAATATTAATGACAAAAATAATAGTAATACCATTAATAGAGCACATGCTAAGAGCTAGGCATTGTGCTCATATTGTACATTCATCATCCCTTTTAATATTCACAAGACACATGATCCATTGGACATATCCTACTGTCTTATAACTTTTACAGATGAAGGAATGAGCTTTAAAGAAATTGAATGCTTTCCCCTAGTCCCCGTGCCTGGGGAATGACTTCCCCAAGTCTATCTGACATTAAACGACCCTATTAACTACAATGCATCTAAAATTTAAAATTATTTATTAGATACTTTCTATTGTTCCATGAAATTTTTTCATCCAGAGGAAGTAGTTTTTTATTCCATGATAAAAAAGGAAATCTTAACTGCAAAACATCTTAAATGCAAAACATCTTAACAGCACTATTGCTATTTAAAAGGCTTTTTTTCTTTTTCGTTTTTAACATTGTTAGGTGTTAGGCCTCAAAATTACCTTTTAGTAGACAGGAGATGTACTCTCAACTCCTAAGGGTGGGGATACTCCATCTCCACTTTTCCCCAAGAGGTGAACTAAGTCCCAGACCAGCATCTAATTCCAATCTAAGATCTGCCGTCAACATTCTAGGTGACCTTGGAGAAGCTACTTGCTCTCTGTGTATTAGAAGGTTGGACTAGATGGGAGCTTTATGTAAGTATACAAATTATGCTGGGGAAAGAATCTGTAGCCTTTGTCAGAGTCTCAGAGAGTTCTGTGACTCAGAGATAAACATTAAGAACTATTAGTCTAGATCTAAAGTCCCCTCTACCCTGGAAAGTCCATTATTCTTTTTCTAAGTCAGAAGGCATAATCAGAGTGGCAATGTTTTCTTTACTAATTTCTGTTCTGAAGCAGATGTGACCTTGGCTGTTTTCTCCTCATATACCTACCCTCTCTAGTTCTGGTACAATGCCTGGCATGGAGCAGCATTTCAGGTATTTCTTACAAATATTCATGCTAATCTGACAAACCAGTGTTCTCAGTGTGAAAACAACATACTGGGTTTTAAATGGTTAAGAGACCATACCCCTTCAGTTATAAGAGTTTCCCACAGAGAAGTTCAGGCATTGGACAAAGTTCAAAGATGAAATGGAGCATCTGCCTAAGGTATGATTTTAGTGAAAGGGTAAGTGCTTATTTCTTTGTAAAATAAAGTCAATCTGACCCAGTTTCTATGGCGTATGCTGCTTTCCTCAGCCATCCCTGTCTTGTGTGAAATCATCAACCCCCAGACGCTGTTAAGAACTGGAGTGTGGGAATGCAATGGAATAAACTCACATCCTACCTTATAACATATGTGAAATAACATATGGCTTTATTCTTGTCCAGTCACCCCAAAATGCATCCTTAGGGCCAGACCCCTGTGGTAAGAATTTCTTGATACAGCACCTCTGTCATTCATATTCTTAGAGAAAGCTCTGCTTGTTGTAAACCAATTCAAATAAATGACAGGAACCTCTTTACAGAGCAGCTGTCAACATTTTCACTGCTGAGCCTGAATGCATAGCCTTACTATTCAGGAAGAAAAAGGAAGACGTTTAATTCATTGCCTCCACCTAAATATTGACATCGCCCATGTACAGTGGGTAGATGTCACGGCCAGATTCACTTGGCTCCCAGCATGGGACGATGAATTAAGTCCTGACTTTGCCTGGACTGGGAAGTTATCATCCCTGACAGCTCAGCAAGCAAAGTATGTTTCTTGACATCATTCCTGAAATGAATCACTAGCATTAGAGGACCCATTCTTCTAACATGTCATGCTCTGGGAAGGTTGCTTACTGCAGAATTGGCATTAGAGCTCGAAGGATGTTGGAATAAAAGCTGATATTAGCCATCCCATAGATCTTAACAGCACTCTTGCTATTTAAAAGGCTACTTTTTCTTTTTTTAACATTGTTAGGTGTTGGGCCTCAAAATTTACTTTTAGCAGTCAGGAGATGCAATCTCAGCTCCTAAAAGTAAGAACACTTCATCTCCATCTCAGCCTAAACACACACACACACACATGCACGCACGCGCGCGCACACACACACACACACACAATATTTTTAGAAAAGGAATAGACTAGTGCTACAGTGATTTTTATAGCATTTCCTATTGAGGAAATTAAAGGAGGGAGGCTCCCTCCTTCAAAAAGCATTAAACGGAGTGGGATTTTCTAAAACAAGACAAACTCACCTTCTGTTCTTATTATATGGTGTGGCAGAGTTTGAGGCAGGGCTTCTCCAGACTCAAGATTCCTTAGCTTTTGAACTTTCCTTGAATTATATGTTGTAAGTAAGCCTGCTTCATTAAAAGCTGTCGTATTTCCAGGAGACTGTGAACACCTTGAATGCAGCAATCTACCATCCTGGCAAAATAAAGTGCTGCCTACCCTATAGTCTTTCTTTTTCAGGTTTCTAAATGATCCGTCAAGGGTTGTGGACTCAGAGGCTGATGTTGCTTGATGACTATTTTCCTGTAAAAGTGGCATTTCCTTTCCGGACCCCACAATGGATATGACCTTTATCTCGTTTTCCTGGGTTAAGTGGCAGTTACAGTATCCCTTAGTGTGGTAATTTCTTGCCCCATGAGCACACAGGGGTTCGTCGAAGGTTCTGCAACAAAGATTTTCTGATGTGTGTTCATTTGCTTTGCCTTGTTGGAGTTTCCAGTTAAATACAACTAAGCCTAGGCAAGTGAGACCAACAGCTCCTGTGACAAATAGAGAGACCATTAAAAGATAACATCTTGGGAAGAAACATATAAATCATCAAATGTAAAAACCACAAACATAAAGGTTAGTGGCTTGAAAGATATCAGAATGGGTAGGAAGTCCTTTACCATTTGGAAAATATCAGTTCAGACAGAGGCTACCATTGACATTGTTCTGCTTTCCAATTTGGATCTTTATACATATTAAAGATTATAAGAAACAACACCATCTGGAATCTCTTTGGTAGGAAAAAGGGCTGTTTCATGAACTGAAATTCATTTAAGATAAAACAGTCCCTGCAGTAACATTTTTTCTGTCTATGGCACCTCCTTTTACGAACTCTCATAATAGAATCAATGACATCTCATCTAAGACTGCCTGGTACTGTCATTTCATGTTCTATGTAGTTTGTCCTCTGAATAAAATTGCAAGATCCAGTGTTTCTCGAGCCCAGATGCCGACTCTAATCTGTTTCTATTTCACTTTTTCCTATCTTGACAAATGGCATCCTCAACCACCTAAATGTTCAAACCAATGTCCCTGAGTCATACCCTCATTATCTATTACAGTGATTTCCCTTGTTTCTTCACACTTATGAAGTGTATTATTGTGTTTATTCATTCATTTGCTTGTTCACAGACTGTCCTCCTCTGCTACAATTAAGCACTGTGAGGCAACACATCCTTTTAGTCCTGTTCAACATTCTATCCCCAGTGTCCACAACTCTGAGGCAAAGGAGGCAGAAATATTTATTATATATTCTTAAATCAACAGAAGGGATTCTGTTTATGAATTCTGATAATGAAATCACTGGTAATCTAATCTTATAAATCCTCAAGATGTGATTAGGAAGACATGGTATCAGTACAGATTGAGTAAAGAGATCTGTGTCCTAAACCCACGTTGCCTGAGGATGGTGCCCTTTTCTGGAAATTAAGACAACATTCCAGATTGTCTGACTGGCTACGCTATGCCTAGTTTTATCCCCTGGAGACTATATTAATGAAAACATATTTTTAAAACTTAAATAAAAAGAGAAGGTATCAGGTCATGATTGTTTCTTTTTTGTGTGTGTGTTAAACATGAAGAACACAGAGAATAGCAGTTTCTGGTAAAACCCTCAAACCATTGTATAGTTTACCATATCTTGAGCTCTTAAATCTATTTTAATTCATTTGCCAACAATACACTCTTGGAAAGTGCTATTAACATATTGAAGCAATCTAAGGTACATTTTTAAAAGTTGTAGCAAAATTATGTAAATAACAATCCTTTCATTGACAGATTCTAGAGTTTGAATTATCCCAAGCAATGATTTTGGTTTTAACATGTTAAAGAACATACTAAAAAATTAAAAACTGGCACCACTCCTTAACTTATATGGGTAAGAAAACTCAAGATTCAAAGCTATGTTCTGACACTTTTCTTGGTATTTTCTAATTTCTCTAACACTTATTTTTTCTCCTTTCACAAATAAGGATAACTGATACTATCCAGGGATTGAATAATATATGTGACATGTTTAACACAGTGCTTTGATATAGTAGAGTTCAATGAGCGTTCATTGTGATTTATGATTATGATTATGATTACTGAGCTACCATTGTTTAGGTTTTGCATTGCTCTATTGGTTCCTGAAAGACTCACCTATCAGGAAAAAAAATCCAAAAATCAATCATTAGGATGATATTTTATATGACTGGTGCAGTTAGTGGGCCAAATAATGAAGGAACAAAAGGGCTAAGTGTTCTTGAAGACAAGAATCAGCCATTGAAATAAGAGTAAACATAATCTGATTATAGGATACAGTTTCTCCTCTAATTGTGTCTGAATGGCAGGGACTCACTCACTTCCCTGCTGTTGATGCTAGGTATATATCTGTATCCCATTACCAGTCAGGTATGGTCACTTTCCATTAGCGTAGAAAGCAAAAGCAGCAAATGAAGCTTGTAGGCAGGCGGAACGTGCTATTAAGAAGCTGTTTGAATTTTCTTTGCCATGGGCATTGTTTCTATTTTTAAAAAGTATTCTAACAATCTTTCTGAGTTGGCAAGAGAAAAAGGGAAAATTAATGATAAGTTCTTATTGAAACATTAGAAACACGTTACAGCTTCATAAAAACTTTTTATCTACCAGTTCATAGCATACATGTCAAGATATTAGTGTTTGATGCCAAATAACCATTTATTAGTTTGAAATTTACTGAATATAGCTATTTATATTCCTTTGAATTTTTATGACTTAGATATAGCTGAAGAAGAAAATGGACTCATAGGGAAAATTATAGTTCTAACTGTTTTTCCCACAATCTAGAAGTATAGATAACTCGCCCCATGTGTACTTCAGAAAGAGTGGAATCTTAATGGAACAAATTAACATTAAAAATCAGAGTCTTTTTAAAGAAGAATCTCTTCTCAAAGCACTATAATTTAACAATTATTTGATGAAAGATATATTAGCATGATAATTTCACACACCAAAACCTAACATATATGTAATCATATTTATAATTTATCAGAATTTATTCACGTATATTAAGCTCCCTCTCACTTTGACAAAACCTTTGGAATCTCCTAGAATTTGTATTCGTCTCAATACAAAAAAAGAACCGTTAATGTAGCTAAATATATTCTGAATATATATTTCTGAAAACAGGTGTAAAAGGTAACTAGAAGATATTAAAAATTGCTCTATTATAATATTTCCAAAACGATGTCCTCTAGAACACAAATTCAATGAAATCCTCTATGAAAAAAAGGGATCATGGCCAAATAAGTTCAAGAAATGCTCCATATCACACCTTCCTCTTAGAAATGTATAGTGCTCATTAGAAAATGAAAGGTTACGAGAAGTGCTGCAGTGAGTACACCTGTTTCACTTTGCTTAACTTAGTACCTTTTAAACCTATTTGAACCCCACCATCTATTGCCTATATGTGTATCTGTGTGTTTTTATTGGAATATCCATTAATTATCCACCAGTGCTAGTGTTCTAAGAAGCACATTTAAGGGAAACCTGTCTGCTGCCCTATCACTTATGTCTTTTATGGCAAATTACTTCTTAGTACATACAATTACTGACATAGCTACATGGTTTTTAAAAGAATTTATCTTCCTAACATTTGAATTTCCTTCCGAGTGAATTTGATCACTGCTGATGGTAGTTCCATTGTGTATACCTGATGCTGGTCTCCATCTATCCTGATTAAAAGTGTAATTGTCAGGAAGTAAAAATACAATCAATCAATTCACTAGATAACTGTTATAGAATAATGACTTATAGCACATATTTAAACTACATCAGTCTTGGATGCCATTTGTTTGTCTCTGGTCTCTCTCTCTTTCTCTCCCTGCCCCCTCATCACCATGGTTACCCACAGGTGCAGAGGATTTCACCATGCACTGAGAGCATAGGGGAAAACACACAGATTGAGCTAGATAACTTAAGAAATCTCATGCATCTTTGGTCTTCAACTAATGACACTAAGTGCCATTTTATGTTATTCATCCAGTGAGATGCAATGATAGCTGACGCATAGTTTAATAAATTTTAAATTACAAAAAATATATAAAGAATTGCATATTATTCTCCCCTTAGTTGGTCTGGGGAAGTATGGGCCAAGTTTACATAGAGTTGGACAAATAGAAATTTTAGAAGAATTCAAATCCCCCAACAGGAGGAAAACCAAGGCACAGAGAAGTTAGATAATGTGTTCAAAGTCACACAGCCAATAGCAGAGCCAGAATTCAAACCTAGGTAATCCAACTACACAGCTCATTTATTTAACTACTGTGCCGTATAAACACTGCAGACTGAGATATATGTGATTGCCATAGTAGCATCCTTTTGTGCATCTGTGAAAGTCCGCTGACTCTTACTATGTGCCATGGAGAAGCACACAAATGTAAGTGCCTTGCGGAAAGAGTCTATGTCCCATCAGTTTTTAAATATCTATCACCTAGTGTCATAACAAATGCACCAGTACTCCTTGGTGAAAGGATGGTTGATGAAATGTAAATGTTATTCTTGTATTACACACAAGGAAATTAAAGTCTAAATAGCAAGTTAACCTGTTCAAGATCACAGTGCTAGTTATACCAGGACTGGAGCTCTTGAATTCTGGTCCAGGGCCCTTTCCTCTATTTTAGACAGCTTCCTTGAAACAGGAAATTCTTGCAACTTGTGCTAAATCAGCTAATATCCTCCCCCATCTACTGGCAACCTCTCCTTTCCATGAGCTTGGCAAATTTCCCCAAGTGTCTGAGATAAGCATCACTTAGCATGCTGCAAAAATATGGACAAGTGAAGAGAAAAGAGGAGGGCACACTTCTCCCCGGCATACCTGCAAAGCCAAGGACAGTCAGCAGGGCCACATCTTGTCCTGGGAGGAGGGGACTTCTGTCCTTTAGAACCAGAGTGAAGTTGGGAGCTTTGGAATCACAGTTGGTCTCAGACAGCCTCAGCACACTCTGTGCAGCTGCCACAGCTGCGGTAGATGGCTGACAATTTAGGTCCTTGGCATTCCTGAGCGTGTGAGCAGAAGACTTAATGTAGTTTCTTAAAAACCGAGCAAGGGGATGGAGATCACAGGTGCAGCTCCACTGGTTCTTATCTAAGCTCAGATGGATTAACTGCTTCAGTGGAGTAAAAACATCCGGCATGTGGGCTAACCTATTTCGCGAAAGGTCCACTTCCTGTAGTTGAGGCAGGGGCCGGAAGGCATCTTTCCCAATGTAGGAAATAAAATTGTTGGATAAATCCAGATGCCTGAGACTGTGGAGATTCGTGCCTCCAAAAGAACTGTCTGTGAGATTAGTGATCTGATTCCCATCCAGCTGGAGCCGGGTCAGGCCCCTTGTGTTTCGGAACCAAGACCCTCGTAGGGTGCGGAGAGCATTATTGCTCAGCACCAGCACCTGCAGGCTGTGAAGCTTGCTGAAGGTGTGATCAGTGAGTGAAGAGCTGGATATTTGGTTGTGCTCCAGCAACAAAGTCCGCAACATCGTAAGGCCATCTAGGGCATCTTCCTGAACATCCTCGATACCATTTCTGCTCAGAGAGAGCAGGGCAAGATTAAACAAGAGAGACAGGTTGGTGCTCTCAATAGAGGACAGATATCCATCAGTGATGATTAAAACCCTCGTGGTCATAGGGGCTGCTGTGGGCAAAAAAGCACAGACTAGATGCAGGATACACATGAGTGGGAGGGCGGGGGTATGGTGGAGAGCAGAGAATCAATATCCTCTAAGCAATCTTATCACCTGGGTAAAAACAGTAAACAGTACACAACATGAAAATGATTTTCTGATTTCTAAATTTAAGGGGAAGCTGGCTATATATCAAAATGATGGATTATTATATTCTTTGCTACTGTGACATGTTTGTTTGAGAAACATAAACCCATCTGTTACTTTAGATGTCAAAGTTAATTCATTGTTTCAGATTATCTTCATGGATGTTATTTTGAAGGTGTCTTTTCAGGCCCTCCCTCCAAGGCTGTGTACCGACCTGATCTAGCCCTGCAGATCCAGTACAGAGTTAACTAAGAGCTGAGCCTCTGTCTGATCCCCCAGTCAGTGTTCTATAGCAATTTATATTTATGCTGTGAAGTCAATCATCTTTTCTCCCAAACATAAAGGTGCGTGTTGGGGTGGGGAGAGTGAGAAGGAGCATTGGTTTCTGCTTTTTAGCCCCAGGCTAAAAGTTGGCAACTTGGTAAGGATATATATTCACTCCAGACAACCCAAGTGTCTGTCAGTGGAGTTCTCATTATAGTCTGGGCCATCTTGGCCTCCTGTCTAATATCTGTTCCCTCCAATGAAGTCCATCATGTGATGACAGGTGGTACTCAGGGCTTCCAACTGTTAAATCCCTTCGCCATAATCACCTCAGAGCTATCACTGCTCTGTCATTAGAAATCAAAGCATTTTAACTCAATAAAGATGTATTATAATCAGGAGTTATTGTAACACATCTTTATCATGCTAAAATTGTTTTGACTGCAAATGACAGTGTCATAAGGATAGAGGAGTCCATTGTCACTGGGAGGTCTGCAGGTGATATTAGAACAGTCAACCACAGGGAAGCAAATCACAAATCCCTTAGGAAATTCAGACTGCATCGCGGAAACAAAGAGATTAAAAAATATGTAAAAGACAAAAGATTCTCAGAGTGCCTTCTTTTGAAAGAATTGTTCTCATCCCTGCAGCACAAGCAAGCTTAAATCCTGATAATTTTTTCAGCATTTATGATTGATTATTTGAATGCTATTCATTCTGACCAGTTCGGCATTTTGTTCCTCTCGTCATTGTTTTTGCTATGGGATGAAGGAGGTTTGTTTTCATGGGTTCTCAGTCCTTTAGGGATTTGCTGACTCTGAATGAGCAGGCTGTTATTTCTATCAATTACTTCTTGTCTAGGTCTAGAAAAGAAACCCAACTACCAATTCATCCATTTTATTCTCTGTACTTATGAAATCTAACTTCGCAAATGTGGTGTTCTGTAAGTGAGAAGGAGGATATAGAGGTGCAACAATGTAGATGAGAAATATTTGTTTCTTACAGACATCAACTATCTCTGATCAGGAAAAATAAATGTAGTGAAGTCAAGAAATCCATTTTAGATGGTGAGAGTTTAGTGTTAAAGCATTTTCAATACTGATTAGAAACAATATACACGTTAACTATCCTTGAAACCTTCTCTCTCCTGTCAAGGATGGTGACAACATCTACCTCCTAATTATCAGAGTCATGGAATTTTAGAAATGGAAGAAATTATCCTCTTCCACTCTGTCATAACTCAAGCTTGTTTATGGAAATTTTCCATTGGCAGAGCTTATAGCTTGTTTATCTCTTCTTGGATATCAGGATGTAAATCACATTCTCCTCAAATTTGTTAATAAGGTGTCTTATTAAATTGTTGACTTAAGCAAGCAATATGTAATGAATACAGGCAGTGTATCTTGTTAGCATTTCTACAGCTCATTTACCACCAATAAAAAAAGACCAGACTTTCAAAATGAGACGCACTTTGATAATAATCTGTTTCACTGGTACATCACTTAATCTTACTAATGCTGAACGATTGCAGTTCAGGTTTCTGAATCATTTATATTTCTTCCAGCTGGTGGTAGGGTTCAAATCTGCACAAAGTATGTACAAAAATATAATTAAAGTGATGTATTTGTTAAGTGTGTAGCTGGATAAAATGGTGATATTCTTTTGCAATAGCAAAATATCTCAATTACTTCTGAAGGTCTTTAAATAGTTTTGATTGAGACCATCAGAAACAGGAAAACAAAATATTACCAGTCTCTTTAGTCATTGTTTGAAGCTTACTCATTAAAGGGTTACCTCTTTTAAGCTGAGCCCAGAGAACAGTCAGTACAATGAAAGGTACGGCAACCAATTTTCCAGGTACACTGAGCACTGCTTTGTAGAGTTATTAGTTTTATTACCTACTATATAGGTTAGCTGGTGACAGAGGGTTACATCTTTGGTGCACACCACACATGACTCAGGGCAAGCTGCCACCAACTGCAACATGATGGCGAAGAGTACCAGCCATCCACCTGAAAGGAAAGTAGACGGCAATGTATATCATAATGTTGGCATTTACTGTGCATTATTTTAGTACATACAGCCCATGAGGCATTTTGGTAATTTCTGCTGTTCAGTAAGCATCTTGGTGTTCTCTTAAGATGCCAGGTAAATAACTACATTCCTTAATTTGCATAGAATTTAAACCAAAATGTTAAAGCATTTGACTATAAATTCAGAGAGCTCACATCCACAGCATATTTATTAGTATTTTGAAAAAATTAAGTTACTTTGCAAAACAATATATAGTTTGTAGTGCTTTCACCAAACATTATCTTACTTAGTTCTCTTAATTCTGCAGCCCAATTAGAAACTAAAGAAACAGCTCAGGATTGTTAGTAAACCATCGTAAATCACATAGCTGGTAGTTTTTTAACCAAGTCTTTTAACTTTCAATCCAGTGTTTCTTCTAGTATGCAAAGCTCATCTCAGGTACTGAGTTTTACATGATTACAACTAAATTCTTACTCCTTCTAGATTTAAATGCCACACCTAGGGAGTGAGTATGAAGTCAAGATTAAACTCACAAGCTCTACTTAGCTTTGAATTCAGCTCTGTTTTTAGTGACTATATTATCTTAGAAAAAAAGTCTGTTTTTGTTTTTTGCCTAAAATAGAAATAATAATAAATTCCTACAGTACAGAGTATTATAAGAGTTAAATGAATACTCTAAGTGTTTACTAAATGTTAAATTTTACCATTATTTTTAAGCTTTTTCAACTCCCCAGAGAAATATTTAACATCACTTGAATTTTATGTTCAAAAAAGACAATTCATTTATAATGCCTTCACTGGCTGATTAAAAAAAAAAAAAGGAGCAAATTATAATAAAACCCTCTACCTATATTATAAGATAGTTTGAGAACAAAATAAAATGTTGAAAAAGACATAAAATGATTAATTCTATTATTTATTCAACAAGCATTTGTAGATCACCTTCTGCATGCTAGGCACTCTCAGAGTACTGGGCATAGAGCAGGGGCTGACAAGCCCCTGCCCTTGGGAAGTGTACTTCCTATAAAAGGACATAAATAATAAACAAATAATATAAAATATGTATTCAGTCATGTGGTGATAAGTGCTATAGAATAAATAAAACAAGAAAAGGAGAAGATCACATTGGCTCGAGGGCTCTAAATACAGCGAACAAGGAAAATCTCTCTGATAAAACAACATTTGAACAATAAGCTGGAGAAGGTGAAGGCATTAGTGTGTCATGGTGGAGAGAACCCAATGCAAAGTTCTGAGGGCATGAGGAAGTTGGTGTGGCCAGAGTGGAGTGTGTAAGAGGAAGAATAGGGCACAGAATCATAGGAGCAGGTTGTTGTATACCTTAGAGATGAACGCAAAGAGGTAGGATTTTAACCCAAATAACATAGGAAATAATTGGAGGCTATAGTGAGTGGCATTACTTGGTCCGATGTACATTTTTAAATGATCATTTTAACTACTGGATTGGGAACATACTATTAGATAAGCAAAGAACAGAAGTAGCAAAAATAGGAGACAATTGTAGTAATATAAGCAAGAGATGATGTGGTGTAGACCAGGATGAGAGAGATAAGCATATTCCAGATGATTTTTTTAATCATAATGATGCAATTTAATTTAACAAATTTGAGCTCATTTAACCTCTCTGATGGAATGTGCTAGGTGTCTAAGAGTAAATAAACCATTGCATCAAAGCACTTTCTAGCTAGTGATAGACATGCAAATACTTATCTATAACACAAGGAGAAATGAAGTAAATCTAGATGCAAGTGAATAATTATGTTGTGGAATAATGTGGATGCTTTAAGAAGGATGTAGTTTGTGAGTTGGGCTTTGCAGAGTGCAGTGAATTTCCATGGGCAGAGAATAAGCATTAGATAATTCCAGTCTGAGAAAACAGTAGGAACAATGCCCTGCATGGGGCAGCAGATCTAATCTCAGTTCATTTATTTTAGCCCTACCTGACTGGTTAGTGTGCCTCATGCATGTGTGGTTCAGGGGCCAACCAGAGATTTAGGTATAATTTACACACAGATTCCAGGGCTTTTTCCAGGATCTCCTCTCATTTTCTACTGCCTATTTGTAATAAGCAGGATTCTAAGATGGCCTCTAAGATTCCTTTCCCCTGGTGTACATGCCATGTAGAATACCCTCCCCTTCAGTGTGGGCAGAACCTGTGAATATGATGAGATATTACTCCCATGATTATGTTTCATCATATAACCAAAGGAAGATTTTCCCAAGTGGGTCTGACCTAATTGGGTGAGCTCTTCAAAACTGGTCACACAGTGACCAGTTTTACAGCTGGTCACAGAGTAGGAAGTCAAGCATGTGCCCTTGCCAGTCAGGAAAAAAGCAAACAGCCATGTTGTGAACTGCCTATGTGGCAAGCAGCTGTAGGTATCCTCTAGAATTTGAGAGTCATTTCTGGGCAACAGATGGCAAGAAAACAGACATGTGTCATACAACCACAAAGAAATGAGTTCTGCCAACAACCGATGAGCTTAAAAGAGGCCTTGAGCCTCAGATGAGAATCACAGTTCCTGCTGACTCCCTGATTTCAGCCTAGTGAATCTCTGAGCAAAGAACCCGGCTAATCTATACTGTACTCCTTACCGATGGAAACAGATAATAAATGAACATTGTTTTAAATCACTAGGTTTATGGTAATTTGTTACAAAACAATAAATAATACACTCCAGTTGCCCTGAATTCTGTCCTCTGGTCCTTCAAACAAGCAAACCATCAGAATTTTAACTGTTTCCTAAAATGCAGAAGTGGTCTACCCTCAGGCTAAATGCGAGAGAGAGAGAGAGAGAGAGAGAGAGAGAGAGAGAGAGACGTGGGAAACATACTAGTTCCTTTCTTCTAAGTGACTCACTCTCCTCCAGGATCTACTTGCTTTTATTAACTTTCCAGTGCCTTCAGGTAGCTGTCGTTTACATTTTGTCCAGAGTTTCTAGTTGTTTTCTGTAGGAGGGTTGATCTAATATAAGTTACTTGATCATTCAGATTCTGACTGGTAAGATCAATATAATTTCCTGGTATATTAGAGGCAAGAATGATAAAGAGAGTAGTCAAAGATCATCACTTTTTTTTGTTGTTGTTGCCTCTGCAAGTAGAAGGATGGAGTTTCCATTTACTGAAATGGGAAAAGCTATAGATATAATTAATTGCATGTATGAGTTTAGAGTTCAGGAGAAAGTACTGGGCTAGAGATAGAAATCTGGGAGTTGTTTTTTATCAGCACCACGCTCTAACCAACTGAGCTAACCGGCCAGCTGGGAGTTGTTTTTTAAAAGGCATGAGGCTGAATTAGCTCCTCAACAAATTAATTCTAAAGAGTAAAGAGACTCAAAGACTGAGTCTTGGGGTGATGAAAAGCTTAAAGATAAGAAAGAGAGATGAAACCAAAAAGGGAGGCTAAGAAGAAGCCAATGAGCACAGAAAAAAAAAATAAGAAAATGGTGTCCTCAAAGCCAATTGAAAAACGTGTTTCAGGGACAAAGGAATTGTTGCTTGTATTCAATGCTATGCCAAGTGAGATGACCACTGAGATGTAACCATTGAATTTAGCAACGAGGAGATCTTTGTAACCCTGGCAAGGGCAGTTTCAGCAGTGTTGTAGGAGAAAGCTTGATTAGGATGGATTGCAAATGGGAGAAGGGGAATTAGGACCACAAATTTAGATAACTCTAGAACATTTTTGCTGTAAAGGTAAACAGCAATGAAACAGTAGCTTGAAGAAGAGAGGTTAAGGGTTTTATTTTGCTGTTTGCTTTTAAGATAGGAGAATGTATAGTATGTCTGTATGCTGGTGGAGATTAAACAATAAAGAAGGAACATGAACGATGCAAAAAAAAAACAGATGAGAGAATTATTGCTGGAGCACACAAGTGAAGGAGTTGGCCTCAGAATTAGGCGAAGTTCATCCATAGAAACAAAAGTGAGGACAAATTATGTAGGTCATAGGCGAGTAGGTCAATGTAGTAGTGGGAGCTAGAGGTTTGAGGAGAGAGAAGGTACAAGATAGTCATCTGGAGTATGAGAGAGTTAATGGGCTAGAAATATGTAATAGGCTCTCTGAGCAGTACTGACAGTCTATGGGAGGTTAGAGGGTCAAGATTTTGAAATGAGACAGGCAGAATTGATTCAATAAAGGTTAGGATTCTTTCAGTAGTGTACAAAATGCAAGATGAAGCCAGAGAGTTGAGGATGTGTGGAAGGGAGTGATAGTTGGAAGTGAATCTAATGATAAATGTTGATGAAATGTAAGATAGGTAAAGGGAAAGTGAGTGACAGTGAAAAGATGATGAAATGAGCAAAACAACAAGTAAGGAAAAAGATCGACAGATGGGTAGGTAGGTAGATAGAAGAGTATCTACTTTAGGACATATTTGGAAATGCTCGTAATATAAAGCTCTTGTTTTGTTTTGATTTGTTTTGTTTTGTTTTAAGTGGTAAAATGGCTTCCAATTACCAGTGTGATCCAAGATTGTTGGAGTCGGGTTTCTAGAAAAAGTGAGCTAGAAAGAAAGGAGACAGCTCAGAGAGTTGTCTGATAAAGATTGAGAGGTTAAAGAGCATGGAGGGGTGCAGGCATTGGTCATGACAGGGTCTAGGGTATAACTAAGGGGCTGAGTGACTGAAGAAGTTTGGAGGACAAGCTCATTGGAGAAGAGTAGGCAAAGGAACCCAGAGGTCAGGCTATTTTAATGATCATTTGCATGGATAATAAAAGTACAAAGAGTAGTGATAGAGAATATGAAGTCAGCCAGTTTTTTAAATCCCCAAAGAATGAGGGGGTATAGCTAGACTCTGGTGGCATAGCCTGACAAGCTGGTCATGTAGCCTGACAAGCTGGTGGTGTTTAGAAGAGAAACCATTTGGAAGTAGCAGTGACAGCAAGGAAGACACAGGATTTTGTTCACCCTACTGCTCCCACTGCTCCCACTGCCCCCACCAACCTAGAGATACAAGGAGTATGTGAGAGGAAACAGCTTATAAGGGAAGCAATGTTCTCAGGGGTGGGCTAGATAGTAAGGGAGAAATTGTTCTACTAAGAATCTAAATTAGTTGGTTACTACACCTGAATGTTAAATTGGGCTCTCCCCCTCCTGGCAGTGAAAGTTTCATAAAGGGAGAAATGATAGGATGTATGGTTTTAGGATCTGACGAAAGAAGACAATTTTCTCAAAAGAGGTCAACATTTTCTAAAATTCCAAGTATTTTTCCAATAAACATTTTTATCTCTTGCAACTGGAACAAAGCTTGAAATATATTTGGAATAAACTTTTTTTTAACCAAACTCATCTGACACAGAGGTTAATAATGGGCAATATCTTTAATGGCACTGTCTGAAGATAAAAACTAAAGATAAACCCTAAAGTAAGGCATAGTCCTGAGGTTTCTATCATCATCTTAGTTTTGAATCTGAGATGATCTTTTCAAAAGTGAAGTTCATTATAAATCTACTTTAGCAGTTCTTTTGATACATAGTGTGCGGTATATTACAAGGCACTGAGATAGTTAATAGTTTTTAGTATTCACTATTATTCTTTCATTTTGAAGAGGAAACCTGCCATTTGAAAACATGCAAAGCTAATTAAAGCTTTTCCACTATTTCATTATCTGAATGTAGTTGCAAATTCTGACTTAAAACTCTTATCAGAGGAAGACTCAACATCCCTCCATGAACAGCAAATGAACATTCAATTAACACTTCAATAAAAGTGTATTTTAAATAAAAATATACTTTATTGTTAATCTCATTCTTTACAAATGCTAATACCCAACTTTAAAATCCAAAGAGAGTCTCCTTCCTTTTATTCTTAAGGGAAAAAAAAAGTTCTTTTTTCTATTTACAGGGAAGACCCGAGTTTTCTGAAGTTGTCACGAAGTTAGAAGAGTGTCTCTGCAACATTGAGGTAAAAACTTTAGCTTCTGAAATATGTCCATAAAAAAGCCCTGAATATCCAAGACTGTCAGGGAATGTAGGTGAGATGGTACTTATGGAAAGTTAGTATGAGGACCCATAACTCCATCCATATTTACCCTATTCATTAAATTCCTAGGGTGGAGCAGAATTAGCTGTGCCTACAGGGATAAAGGCAAAATCAGAGTGAATTGAAACCCTTCCAACAAATAATAGGGCAGGCAAATGGACACAGTCATGCTCAGCTTAAAAAACTGATGAGTGAAAATTGGAAAGTATAACAAATACATTAGAAGGTAATTATTTAATCAATTTTATGCAAAAGTTTCTTCATACAGAGATGTGTAAGACATTGTTCATTTACATTCAATGCAAAAAGAAGAATTATCAATAAAATATGTTCATTAATTAGGGGGCATTGCTTTCACACCACATATATGTTGCTTAATGTGATATATGTTGGTAATCAGGCTAATGGAATTTTCTTTCCTTATTAAAGCTGTTTGCTTTAATTTTCTCTATAATTGCCTTAATTTTCTATACACCTGGTCAAGAGATGCATTTCAAAATAGGTGAGGGAGCTGAAACATTCACACTGATTCAAAAATCATATATTCTCAAATGCAAATAAGTGCTACTGGTGGAGGAAGACATACATCACATATAGAGGATGACATATGCATCTGCATATGCAGGGAAGGGGCAAGAATAGAGAGAAATAGCATCAAACTGAGATTGCACCACTAAGTCTCAAAGTGGAACCATCAAGAAAAGTAGGGTTTTTTCTAAAAAAACAAAAAACAAAAAACAAACAAAAAAACACTCAACTAAGAGTCATTGGACCTAGTCTATTGGAAAATGATTCGCAGTTACAGCCTGCAGTGAGTGTCTCTGTCTCATGATTCTTTGCTGGAATTTCCAAAGAAAACTTTTGTGTAGAAAGAAGCTTCAGTGTTTAGACCTAAGGTCCTCTTTCCCTTCTGTTCTTCAGTCCTGGGACTTACACAAAGTGGGGAGAAGTAGTCACATATTTGGTGGGGTTTCAGCAGCCCCTGTGGACAAAAGCATCTGCCAGAAGCCTTGGATATTAAGAGACACCTTCAAGACTTGAATTTAAAATATCCTCTCATTTTGAAACTTAGAGTTTGAGCAAGTTTGCTTTGAGCCTAATGGGATAGACACATCTGGAGGTGGATTCCAGAAACAAGAACCATGATAGGATCTACTAAACTAGCTTGTCTTATTGTAATATATTGATCAAGCCTCTTATTTATAGTCTTTCCCCAAGGGAGAAGATGAATGAGCTATATGCTAAGACAGTTTGCTGGACTGAGTTGCACTAATCAATGGACCAGAGTCAGCCTAAAGAGGCTTGACTTGTGCAGTTTCATAAGAATTTATCCTCTCTATTCTTCAACTTTTCAGTCAATGGTTTAGATCAAGGCCAAGAGGGAGCTACTCATCCCATGTGCAGATATAATCAAGTTAAGAAGGACAGAAAATATTTGAAAGCAAGACTCTAGATCTTGGAGGATGAAGTAACAGGACATGTCTAACAAGAATAATTTTAACAGGAATACATATAAATACAATGTCCTGCAGCAGAGCTAAAGAAAAAATAATAAAAGTATCAAATGGTAGAGACATGGCTTAGGAGCATCATGAATGCTAGAGGATAATAAGCTCATTGGGAGTTAGAATATAAAGTGACTACCTTGTAGTAAAATAAAAGATATGATTATTCTTGTTCTGAAATGGCCAAGTGGTACCCAGTTGTGACCCTGAACCTTTTAAAAGAATAATTTCAACTATTTAAACAGGGATACACATTTTAGGAGAGAGAGATTTGAGTGCTGAATAAGTTGAAAATCATGTAACATGAAAACCAGTTGAAGGAACTAGTGACGCTTATCACAGAAAAGAGGAAATTAGGATGAGTCCAACAGGTTTTTTTGTTTTTCCTTCCTTCCTTCCTTCCTTCCTTCCTTCCTTCCTTCCTTCCTTTCTTTCTTTCTTTCTTTTCTTTTTTCTTTTCTCTTCTCTTCTCCCTTCCTTCCTTCCTTCCTTCCTTCCTTTCTTTCTTTCTTTCTTTCTTTTTTTTTTTTTTGGATGGAATCTCGCTCTGTCACCAGGCTGGAGTGCAGTGGCGCAATCTCAGATCACCACAAACTCCAACTCCCAGGTTCAAGCAATTTTCCTGCCTCAGCCTCCTGAGTAGCTGGGACTACAGGCGTGCACCACCACGCCCAGCTAATTTTTGTATTTTTATTAGAGACTGTGTTTCACCATGTTGGCCAGGATGGTCTCTATCTCTTGACCTTGTGATCCGCTCGCCTCAGTCTCCCAAAGTGCTGGGATTACAGGCATGAGCCACCGCACCCAGCCAAGTCCAACAGGTGTTTTTAAACATCTGAAGAACTATCATGTGGCAAAGAGAGTGGTCTGTTCAATCTGGGAAAACACTTGCCACACATTCAAGCATTTTTCATCTTATAAAATTGATGTATTCTTAGAAAAGTGTGTAAATTCATTTTGTGTGAAGGGAATAATTTCATGTAAAGTGAAAAATTTTGGCTATGATTTAAAGGAACTCTGCCATAAATCTTATTGCCATAGTGAAAAATGTGAAGAATCTTTTGATCATTGAATAATAACCTTCTAAATATATTTTATGAATCTGACTTGGGCCTACTGTTTTTAGAAAGATGAGCATAAATTTAACAGGCCAGCTCTCAGCACAGAACTGAGTCAAAAAAGTAAATTAAGCTAGCCAGATGTTGCCATTAGATTTTTTTCCTGAAAGGAAAAGCCAGAAGCAAGCTGAGTGAATAGAAATTAAAATATGGGAAACCTTGGAATAGAAAGTTAAATCTGTATTTTATGTTATGTCTTCACACCTGTTGGAAGTATTAAACAATTAAAATTACCCCTCCTCCACTCAGCTGATGTCTCCTGCATCAAGTAACAGCAGTGGCTCTCTCTCACCTTCTTCTTCTTCTGATTGCCTGGTGAGCCGGGGAGGACCTGGCCGGAGTCATGTGGCAGCTTTAAGAAGTCGTTTCGAATTGGAATATGCTCTAAATGCAAGATCCTATGCTGCTTTGTCCCAAAGGTGAGTGGTAATATAAGCAAATATCACAGTAAAGTCTTATTTCAGAATCTTATCAAGATAGTCAACTGATTTGATTACTATCACAGGGTTTGATCACCCCTCTGAAAAACTTTGAAAGAGGAGTTTTCAGCCCATTTCTCTTACATTATGACTAAAAATTAGAAATTTTATTATCTGTTAGCCTAGGTCCTCTAGTTTCAAGTATCAGGTATTAACCTAGCTGAAGTAAGACACGTCTATTTTAGAGCAACAAAAGGGATTTATTAAAAGTATTCTGAGGCTATTTTATGGCATCCAAGCAAGAATTCCTGTGTAGAAACCAGGAAACAGCTTTGAGGATCTGAGCAACACAAGTTCAGTGTTCTAAGAATTACCATATGACCCATATTACCTTATGATCCATTTCCCAGGAAATTCCATTCCTAGGAATATACCCTGAAATTGAAAATGGGTACTTAAAAAATACTTGTATTCAAATGTTTATAGAGCAATATTTATAAAAACCAAAAGGTGGAAATAACCCAAATGTCCATCAACCAATGAACACGTTGATAAAACAGGTTGTCACAACAAAATACCATATACTGGGTACATAAAACAACAGAAATTTACTTCCACAGTCTGAAAGCTGGAAGTCCAAGATCAGATTCAGCATGGTTCCAGTGGGGGTTCTCTTCCTGTTTTCTAGAAATCCATCTTTTTTCTCTGTCCTTACACGGCAGGCAGAGCTCTAGTGTCTCTTCGTCTTCTTATAAGGGCACCAACTCTACTGGATCAGGGCTTGCTTTACATTTATGACTTCATTTAACCTTAATTATCTCCTTAAAAGCCTTCTCTCCAATGCAGTCACATGGGAGGTTAAGATTTCAACATATGAATTTGAGGAGGGTCACACTCCAGTCCATAGCAATAGGCAAATGTATAAAAACAAAAAGCAGATGGCTGCTTCCAGGGGATAGGTAGGAGGGAGAAATTGGGAGTAACTGCTTAATTGTCATCCAGTTTTATCTGGGGCTGATGAAAAGATTTTGGAATTAGAAGTGGTGGTCTTAAAACTGTGAATGTACTAAATACCACTGAATTGCTAGTTTTAAAATGGTTATTTCTATGCTGTGTGAACTTTACCTCAATGAGAAAGGAAGCAAAAACAAAAAGATTAAGCAAAAAGGTAAGTCAGAAAAAGAGAAAAAGAAATCGACATTCTTTCATAGCTAGTTCTGCCATTTACATGGCCCAGTGCCCAATAGATAGTCTCTTTGTCTCTCAGCTTAAATGTTAAGTTTCAAGGAGAAATGTATCTGTCATATAATGCTATAATAATTCTGTATAATAACCCATCCCAGAATTCAGGGGTGTGCAATCATAAGCATTAAGTTCTTGCTCACTTGTTTGTGGGCTCATTTTGGATGAGCTTGACTCTGAACTACAGGTTGTGTTCAGGTCTGTTCCTTGTGTCTCTCACCCTCCTTGGACACCTACATAGAAAAATGTACTACCAGTGGTATATTCTTCTCATAGACAAAGACTAGTAACTCAAGAGGACAAGCCCAAGTTTACATGCATATTTAAAGCCTTTGCTCAAGTTATATCCTCTGACAACATTCCATTGGCAAGTTTCACAGCTGACTTCAACATCAACAGGAAGAAAAATATACTTGGTTTTTAGTGGGAAGAACTGCAAAGCCATATGGCAAAAGGCATGGGTAGCTGGAGTGGGAATGGGATCATATTTCATTAATATAAACATGGCTGTCAGGGGCCCCCATTCTAGGTGGGGAGCAAAGAAGGCAGTCGCTGTGAGCTTCATAGATACCCTATAGAGCGCATACTTTCCAATCCACGGAAGACCAGAAAAGACTAGTTTAAAATCTGTCTCCATCCACATGAGAACCAAAGCATTTGCACATGGCTCAGTTACACATGCACACTCACACCCACACCTACATATACAGACACACTCATACACTCCATTATCAGAGTAAAGGTTCTTAAGTGGGAAAAGATTATCTGGAGTTAGCAAGGGTTTCTATACAATCTACAAATTGCAGTTGTTGCTTTTTTAGCTGTAGTTATTATATTCCTGATCTGACAAAAGAGTTACAGCTGCAGCTATGAAGAGATGGGACTCTTATTCATGAAGTCTTTAATCTATAGGATGTCATGAAATTAAGTATCAGTAGGTTTGATTGATAACCACATAAACTGGACACCATTTTTATTGGATTTTAGTCTCTCACATAATTTCAAAAGCACCCATAGGCCAAGACTACGTTAGATTTGGTCACATCATCATCTTCCAGTTCTATCTGCTGTTCTTATTCTCTACTTGTGGCTTTTAAAACTATTTCTATGAACAGCCAGATTTTGATATTTCTAAAGCACAATCACCTGAGGTTTGTCCACTTGAGACAGAGGTTAAGAGGACAAGCTGTGGAATTAGACAGATGTGAGGTTAAATCTTGGCTTTGCCATGTGCTAGCTCAATGACCTTGTCAAGTTATTTAAATCTCACATGTAAAATACTGATAATAATACCAGATCTTAGAGTTGTTATAAGGAGAGGTACTATTGTCATAGTAGTGACAGTACTTGATCTAAAGATGCCAGCAGAACCAAGCAAAGAATATAGTTCCAAAAATGTAGGTAAGTCACAGAATGTACAATACATGGAGAGCTACACAGAATAGGAGGCGCAGCAGCAGTCCCAGGTAGGCAAATGAAGGGTGGAGGGAACAGAGCTTCTCTAGCCTTCAAGAATCTAGAGATGTATACCACTACTAATTTAAAAAAAAAAAACAAAAAACTACATGCTGAGTGAAAAAACCCGTCAGCTTTTTTGACGTGCTCCCTTTGATATTCTCATAAAGTGTTTTATAGCCTTCTGGCCCTTCCTGACTGTTATGGAACTCTGATAAGGGTTTGTCTGTCTGCTAGGTGCAAGTTTCTCTTAACAACGTGGCATTCCCTAAGGATTTGCTGTGAGGGTGCATTCAAGGTCAGTTTGTTAGTACCATTCCCCCAAGTAAGCTCAATCTTTGCACTAGTTGAAATCAACTCTAGGAATAGGTAAAGCGTTTAGCTAAGTTTTAAAATGTGTCAAGATAGAAATTACGTATGTTCCATTCATTACTGTATCCTTAGTATGTAGCAGTATGATTGACATAAAGTCAGTAAGAAATGTTTGTTGGGCAGATAAAGAATAAAAAATTAGATAAATTGGATCAATAAACGGTAACTATTTTTCACTTGGTGTGTAATCAGTAAACGAGCCTTAACTATTTTCTCTTTTCTTTCCATTTAAATAGCTGTCGCTATTGAACATCCGGGGCACTATTTTAAACATTTTAAATAGTCATCTAATTCAGCCTTAGGAAGTAGGTATTCCAATTTTTATAAATGAGGAAACTGAGGCTCATAGAAAAGGTAAGCAACTTTCCCAAGTTAATGGAGAATAAGTAAGCGAAGCTGGAATTCTCACTCAGGACTCTCCTGTGCTTTCTGAGTTTCTCTGGAATAGGAGGTGGCATGTTCCAGAAGCTTGAAATATTTTGCCAATACTTGTATTTGCTGGACTTCCAGTTTCTCCTGGAAGTCAGTCTGTGAATAACTTCGGCTATTTCTCCCAAGTCTGACTTTTCAGCTTGTGGATATGAAGGCAGAGGAAGTGAGACCAGCGATCAATAGGTGTTTAAAGTGAAAGAGCCCAACGATATAAGAATTGATGGACTAAGTACAGGAGGGCCATGAGTTTAACAGCTTGTGAGACAGCGGTTCTCAACTTTGACTGCACATTAGAATCATCTGGGAAGCTTTTACAAGTACCATTGCCCAGGACCAATTAAACCAAAATCCATGGGGTTGACACCCAGGCATCAAAATGCTTTAAAGTTTCCCAGGTGATTCCAATATACATCCAAGTATAAGAAACATGCTGAAAGAGAATGATACAATGCTAACCTGCCAGTCATTCTGTAAGAAGGGGATGCAGCTAATGAAAGAGGAAAGACAAAGCCAAGGTAAAATAGCATCTGTGACCAAAGGGGACCATTTTGATGACTTATTACGTGCATCGTCCCTGCCAAAATTCCTTGCAATGTACCACTAACTTCTGATCTTTGGATTTCCTAATTAATTCAAGTGACAGAGTTAAAATGTAATTTTTTAATATAGCATTATGGTTTTGAAACATCTGTACAAGGTTTTTGCTATAGTTTCTACTAAGGTATGGATGCGGGGACACCTCAACAATGTCTTGAAAAATGATGCATCTACTTTTCCATTTTTTGTCATGAGGTTCACAGATGATAGGCTTGAGTTTTGTAATGCTTGATTTGATGGGGTCTTTGGTTGTGTGTGTATTTGTTTCTAATTATTATTATTTTTCTTTATAAATACATTTAGAGGTGCAAAACTGTGTCAGAGATGTTCTCCACAGATAATAGGAATTCCCTAATTCCTACCAAAACCATAAATTGATAAAATCTGAGCTTGAGAAAGGCGCTCTTGAAGTTCTGCCTCTTTTAAAATATTTTGTGCCTCTAGATATATTTGGAAAACTAAGCATGTGGCAGTTGCTCCTCCCACAGGGTATGAAATCCCAACTTGTACATGGATTACATCATGTAAATTTAGAAATGACAAACTGATACACAACCTTTCAGATGTGAAAACCAATTAGTGTTTGTGTGGGGCTGGCCTCTGAAAATAGAATGATTTGACCTAGTTAGCTGTCCGAGAGAAGAAAACCAGGGATCCAGAGTTTGGAACTGTAAAACAGATACATTTGGGATTAATTTTTCACACTACAAAAGGGTCCATCAAAGGTTTCTTTAAATAGAAAGCTTGCCTAGTGCACTTAGAATGGAATTCATTTTATAAAAGTTGAATATAACTTACACAATTTTAATTTACTCATAGTTTTTCTGGGTTACAACAATTGTGAAAGATGATAGCACCATGACACTGATGTTCCTAGGAGGAATAAAGAAGGGAGAGCAGCAAGGGGACCGTGTCCATTTGCTGCAGTGGAGCAGGTATTTACCAGATGGCAGTGGCCATGTCTCCTCCTCATCACCCCAGGTCAAATACTCCCCTCTTTCATCTACCACCTCTCTTACACTCTTTTTTGTACTAAAACTTTCAAATATTCCCTTTTCTTCCAATCTTTCAATCCTCTCTCCATCCCTAACTTCTTGTCAACTCACCACAATCAGCACCTTGCTCATGACCATCATAAATGCTCTCACACATTGCTTCTTCTTTCTGTGGGTCTTCTTGTCATTTCTACAGTCCCATGGCTCCAACTCACAGCACATAAATGCACACACGCACCCATACACACACATGCACACGCACACATCTACACACACACACATTCTCCCACACACACAGGTGAACCCCAGTTCATTATTCAGCCTTGACCGCTCTGCTTCCTAGCTTTTGCAACATCTTTAACTTCTCTCCTGTTCCAGCTTCTTCATGCTCTAACCCACCTACTACCATCATAATCTTTATTATGTAAAACTCCAATTCTAATTATAGTATTTGCATTAAAACCTTCAATAATTCTCCATTGCCTCTAAAATTAAGTTAATTCTGGAGTCCAGTTGATTCAGGAGTCCAAAATCCTCAGTGATACACGTTTCAATCATATGTTCCAGTGGTTCTAAACAGAGTGATACTGTCGCTCTCTCTCTTCTCAGGCACATGCTAGGCTTTTTGGAACTGCAAGAGTCTTCTTTTTTGTTTGTTTGTTTGTTTTTGTATTCCCAAAGACTAAAGAGATGCCATTACTATTTAGTGAGCTGTGACCAGAATGTTGACGTTTCTCCAATGTTTTGGACAATCTCAAAAAACAAAAAATTATCTTACACAAAATATCAGTAACATTCTTGGAGAGGAAAACTACAAACTAGAAGTTCCACTAGTTCCCATAAACACCTCATGTTTAACCTACCATCAACCTATCACTGTATCTTAACACTGTATCTTAACCTTGACACCCCCCTTATCTTATCAAAATATTAACCAGTCTTCAGTAATTATCTCAATCAGCGTAATCACAATGTCATGAAGAAGTATTTTCTGGGGGCTACCCCATCTCCATTCATGCCTCACTAAAGACTACAGTACTCTGTGCCATGTTATAATTTATATCTCATTTATTATTTAACTGCATGTGGTGAATGTTAAATATTTGATTTATAATAAACTAGGAAAATTATTAGTTAGGCTGTAAATACCAGGCTTTGTATTTCTGCAATTTGAGTAAAACTCTGGCATTCAGATTTTTTTGACTCCTACATTCCTGTCAAGTTCGAATACATTCTCGTCCAAAAATAATGAACTACTAGATGTTCCACCTCTTTTCCACTCTCCCGCCCTCACTATTAGGGCACTAAATGTCAATGTATTTCTTTTTAATTACTAAAAGGATAGAATGTAGGTGACTAAGATGTGTGAGGAAAAAAGTGACTACTACATTTATTCCGTGCATGTTTTGTAAAAAAATATTTTAATGTTTAAAAGTTCTATAACAAAAGATACTGTTCTTTCAACAGTGGATTTCACGTGCAGAGCATTAATATGACACTTATTTTAGCATGAGGTAAAAGCAAAACACAATATTCTGATAAATTCACCAATTATTGGCCCATTTATTTTATATTTTATTAATGTAAATCTTCATTAGAGAAATGAATAAACAAACAAGCAAATGGACAGAAACATCCCAGCAATGCAGGTGTGTACACACTGAGTTACAAGGGACATCCAGCATGCATTTCCCTTGAACTCAGGGTCTGTACTTTTCCTGCAAATGGGACTATGTCTAATTATTTATTATGAATGAACACTTTACCTAGAATTTTTTCTTGACTCGAGCAATCTTCCTGCCTGAGCCTCCTGAGTAGCTGGGACTACAGGTATGCACCACCATGCCCAGTTAATTTTTAATTTTTATTTTTGTAGAGACAGAGTTTTACTATGTTGCCCAGGCTGGTCTCGAACTCCTAAGGATAAGTGATTCAGCCTCCTAAAGTGCTGAGATTATAAATATGAGCCACTGCACCATGCCCCACATAACTTTTATTAAAGTATATTGTTATAATTGTTCTATTTTATTATTAATTATTGTCAATCTCTCACTGTGCCCAATGTATAAGTTAAATTTTATCATAGGTATGTAGGTATAAGAAAAAAATGTATTGTATATTGGATTCAGTAATAGCTCTAGTTTCAGGCATCCACTGGGGATCTTGGAATATATCTCTGGTAAATAAGAGGGGAGGGGGCTACTAAAATTTTTATAATCAGCTTGTATTTTCCACCAAAAAAATGAGATTTTGATTATAGATATTTAAGCCTATAGGTCAATATGAAAAGGTCTGACATATTTATAATATTGAGTCCCCCTTACCATGAACACAGCACATTTTTGCATTTATTTAAATGTTCTTTAATATCTTTTAGTAAGAGTTTATAATTTTCTCTATGGGGTTCTTATATAACTTCTGTGTGATAAATAGTTACATTCATTGTGATTGCTGAAATTGTTTGGACTAATTGCTACCACATTATTTTATTCTGTCTAGTATTTTTTCTCATCCTATCTTTTTTTATTTCCTTTGATTATTAGAATATGAGCTATATGTCTATTCTTTGGTGAGCACCCTAGAAACTTTAATACATTATTTAAAACAACAAATTATATTTTTAATATGTTTGTCTTATTCTCAAATGAAAGATCTTAGACCATTTTAATTAAAGATTATTCTCTCCTGGCCTCGAGAATACCTCTTTTTTTTAATTTCCAGTATTTTATCTTCATCAAGATTTTATAATTCCATAGTGATTTCATTGTTTTATACAACTATGTTTTATTTAGGTTTACCCCATGTTTAATGTTTCATTGTTTGTTGTGGTTACATTTCAAATCTTTTTCCTAGTATCGTTTTTCTTTTCCATAAACGCAGCTTTAAAAATTCTATAAACCTCACTCTGTTGGAAGTAAACAAATGAAAAAAACTTATTTTCCCTCTTTTTTAAGATATTAGTAGATATAGGATTTTCGTTGTTTAGTTCCTTTTTTTCCCTGCACCTTCAGGGGGAAAATGCTATTCCATGTTTTACTTTCTTTGCTGCTGTTAAAATTTCATCTATGAATCTAGTTGTTATTTCTTTTGTTTTTAATCTGCCTTTTAAAACTGCTTTTAGAAATCCTCTTTATCTTTGGTATCCTATAGATTAACTATGTTGTGTATAGATATAAATTTATGTTTATTTATTTAACTTGTGATATATTTTGTTTCCTGAATTTGAAAATTGACATCTTTCATAAATTCTGGATAATCCTCAGCCATTGTCTCTTCTAACATATCTTTATTACATCTTCTTTAGTATCTCTTTCTGGAATTCTAGTTGGATATTTTTTAAAGTTTCTCACTGTTTTCCATATTTCTCAATCTCTTTTTAAAAAATATTTCCCACCCTTTACTTTCTCTATCCTACTTTTTCAGATCTGTCTTCCAGTTCACTTATTCTCTCAGAAGTTGGGTTTAATGTGTTGTTTATTTTGTTCATTGCATTTCTAATTCAATTTATTTCTTATTTATATTCCAGTTCTAGAAATTGCATGCTACTTACAGTTTTACAGGAGAGTTTTAAAAAGCTGTAGACCCTCTCCATACTTTTTATTTCTTCAAACACATTTTATCTAGAGATATTAATACCTCAAGACCACCCTAAAACTTCAACTTGTAGTTCCTTTTTTTTTTTTCTTTTTTTTTTTTTGGGTGGGGGGAATGAGTCTTGCTCTGTTGCCCAGGCTGGAGTGCAATGGCACAATCTCGGCTCACTGCAAGCCCCACCTCCCAGGTTCAAGTGATTCTCCTGCCTCAGCCTCCCGAGTAGCTGGGATTACAGGCACGCACCACCACGCCCAGCTAATTTTTGTATTTTTTTAGTAGAGACGGGGTTTCACCATGTTAGTCAGGCTGGTCATGTACTCCTGATCTCATGATCTGTCCACCTTGGCCTCCCAAAGTGCTGGGATTACAGGAGTGAGCCACCACACCCGGCCAACTTGGAGTTTTTCATAAAGCCCATGTAGTAATAATTCTGCTTTAAACTAGCTTGTATGTGGGTTGGCAGATGAGACTTCTGCGAGTTTATATATATATATATATGTGTGTGTATATATATATATTTGTATATATTCTTTTTCTCACTTTACCTGCAGCCAGGAACAATGTAGGATATTTATCCTCTGCATATCTTTATGTAAAGTGAATTTTATTTTTTCTGATTTACCTAATCTGGATGTTGCCCTTTGAGGATTTTGGCTTCATATAGGTGTTTCTTATCTGACCCTCCACCTTGCTTGAACCCATGGTGTCTCCACCACATAATCTATTAAAATTCATGCTACAGGCCAACAAGAGTCTGTATGAGAAATTCATAGCACTTATATTTGCTTGGAGTGATAATGTTAGAAAATCTTTTACTTTTATATTCATACCCACAGTAGATTGTAAACATCATGCAGGCATAAAGTGTCTCTCCTTTTTGCTGCTGTTTCTCCAGTACTTAGAACAGTGCCTGGTACATGGTAGGTGCCAAACACCTATTTGTGAAGTACGTGAACATAATGACTTCCCACAAACATGATGCCATTGAATTCAACGATTTTGTGAAGTGCGCCTCATGGTTTCCATTTTTTTAGCTAAAACTCAGAAACTCAATAATGTAAGTAATGCAAATAACTAGTACAAAAAATGGTAGTTCATAATTTAATCTGGGACTGTCCGGTAGTGTTTTCATCACATCATGCTATCTTTGGAGACTAAACTTTGCCGACATGTTTGCCAACACCAGAAAGTTCTAATGTCAAGTTAGGGCTTTGAGGAAGATCAGCAGGGAGCTATCCAGAGTACTGAACCACCTCACACTTAAAACTCTGCAGATATACTGGAACATACTGCCCTCTGTCTATGGCCAATAGCCTTTGATTGCAAGGAAATTTCCCTTCTCACTCTAACTCTGATAATAGTCACTTTGCCTAAGCTTATGCCTCCTGATGAAGCACTATAATCACCTGCCTGTGCTGATACAGACCCAAACTGAACGCAACTCCACAGCTGCTGCCTCGTTCACAGCCATGCCTAGCCCTACCCTCTGTGTCTTCTTCAATCACGCTTCTCCAAAACAGGCTCACTCTCTGACCACATTTGTAAAAGTAGCGACAACCAGTCAGAGCACATAAAATGACAGACTTCTTTCTAGGAACTTAACTGAAGTGACATTTGTGAACTAGCTTTGAGGATAGCTCTATTTTAGCATGATTTCTTTATGGAACTGAGTATACTGTAAAATTAGGCTCTTCTTTTCATTTTCTCATTAAACATACTCTCCACTGTAGTAGTGAATTGCACTCACTGAATGAAAAAAACAACAAACTTTTAGCTGACATTTGGGGGCAACAATTGACTTTCTGGTGATGAGAGTCCAAGAGTTTTTCAGGGCCAGAAATGAAGAAAAAGACCACTGTTTCTCATACATAAATACAATAGAGAATCAGCATCTTTTAGCTAATTCTACATAGAAATAATTTTAAGATTTATAAATTTAATAAAACCAAAAAGGGTATTTGGCTTTGTAACCTATATTTTACTTATTCAAAGAATGCTGATTTGAAATATGACATCTATAGAATTTACAAAAGACTGCAGTGCTTATTGGAACATTATATTAGTATCTAACCCTCACTTCAGCAGTGTCTTCTGAGCTTATAGGAAGAGTTGCCTTTCTTACTCAGTGACACTGGTGACTTAAGTTCTATGGATCTTGTACGTATAATGAGGAGAACAAGATGTTCCTTGCCTAAATCTAGGGACAAACCTTTTTTTTTTTTTAGGGTAGCTATCATCTCTGAGACGCAAAATTTTTATGACATGCACTTCCTGAACGTCAGTTATCAAGCTCATTAAGGGCTTGCAGTGGCAAAATATAAAAGCCAAAGGAGAGAAGCTAGAATCTAAGCAAGTGCCACGATGCCTATCAGTTGCCTTTTATCTCTTTCTTTTTAAGCTCATATCTTCTTGAGATGCCCATATTTTTTTACTAATTAACAAAATCAGAAAATCTCCTAATATCTTGGTGGTATGGGGCTGAAAAGGGAAATATGTAACTATGCATCTTGATGTGACAGTGTGAAAGTATTTGGTGTAACTAATTATGTCCCTGAATGCCATCTTATATAGGTGGGGAAATTAAAGAAAGTGGGGAGGGGTGTTTCACGAAGTTAAAACTGTCTCCATGAAGGTCCAAACAATAAACACAGCCATTTATTATATTTACATAACACCTCTTCACCGTATCCGTAGATGCATACCCAGACCAAGCAATTCCCTTACACACACATACACACGAAAAGTGAAAGGAGGGCTATAAATTGATTGCTAGTGCCCTCTGCACTTCATGCTTCTGGTATCTTACAAATCACCAGAACTGGACATAGTCTGTGCTGAAAGGTGATAGGGCTCTATGTTAAGAACTCCTTTTCGGCTGATGTGGACTAAAGCAACCAGGTTAGCTGCTTGTTTTTGGCTGCCTTGCTCTCTAGCGCCATCTAGCAGTCAGTTGACAAACTACGAGTGAGGCCTCCTCCAGACCTCCTGACTGCTGTACTAAGGAGAGAAGCTTGGAGACTTCACGCCGAACAAAGGTGTGCAGCCTCAAAGTTGAGGAGCATGTGAAAAATGTCAATCTTTCCTTGACTTTTAAAACCACCCTTAGTTTGAAACAGCCTTTCTCCATGAAAAATGTAAAAGAACATCAAACAAAATATTCTGTTCAAAAGAGGAGGTGATGAAAATGGGAAATTAATAGAAGTGAAGATATGAGAAGAGCCCTACGTGTGTAAAACTGGCACCTTTTTAAAAAAAAAAAATAATAAGCTTTAAGGACCTGGATTTATTGTCACACATAAAAGATTTGCATGAAAAGAGTGAGCGAGTGACATATTTAGGTTACAACATATCCACTTGAGAGAGAGAATGAGATGCAGCTCTCACCGTGGCTATTCTCATGCTGTAATTTCGTGTTCTTTTCTATCCGTCAGCAGCGCTTGTTAGCGAGCTAAAATGCACTCCCTCCTAACCCAAAGGGCGAGCCAGAGTGCATTTCCGTCTTCAAGCGTTTTGTAATACTAATTAACTAATTCCCAGTCACATGAAGAGAACCTGCGAAGATTCGCCGGAGGCAAACTGCTAAATAAATGGTGACAGATTTCTCAGTTTTCAATTAGATGAAATGACATATTGGGACAACGAATGGCCTGACTTTCTAATGATGAGAGTTTTATGAGGTTTTCATTCCTGGAAATGAAGAGAAACCCTCTCCATTCATACACAAAGGAGGGTCCAGACCCACTCTTAAGCACATCAAAGCACACAGATCCTGCCTTTGGCAGTTGCTTGTGTGTACAACTGAAAGTAAGACTTGGTCCAAAAATGCTGCTTTTGAGACTGCTTCTGCTCTCCTGAAATATCTGACAGGACAAGCACAGGGACCAAAGAGAACAACCAGCCTAATTAAATCTATACAGGCAGCCCTGTGTTCTGTTCGTCCGCCCTGACTCCAGCTCTGGCCTCACCCTGCTCCCTCCTGACTCCAGTGTTTGTGTTGCGAATATGAATCTCTTGCTAGCATGGCAACTGTTGCTATGTTCGCAGCAATAAGAAGTGGGCGATGCTGGTGTCTCTGTAATGATTCAGATACAAGAGCAATGATTTCTAAATAGATTTCTGAAGCGGCTCTCACAATGGCTCCGAACAGTTTAACAGGTTTAATTCCTCATGGATTTTTTTTTTCTTTTTTTCACCTTTAACATCTTCCATGTGGACTAAATCTAAACCTCATATAATGCAAAAATGCCATCATTCTTTCTTTTGCTTACTAGTATTTGAAGCAGGAATTTTCTTGTAAAAAAAACCCACATTTAACCAGTTGTCATTTCGTATTATCTCCTTGGAACCCATGAGATGGAGTTTTCTTGATATTTAGGTAATGGCAGCTAAGGAAATCTGAAAAAATAATGGGCCCAGGAAGAAAATAACTGCTGGATTAACCAAAGTGGAATGAAAATCATCACCATTAATATTTGTGATATTTGCTGAACATTTTTTATTAATGAGCAGATGTTTTAAAGGCCTCATCTGCAAACGAGGACAGAAAATTTACTAGTGGATATATGTTTGCCACCCTGACTTCTCTTTCAAAGAGACAGTGAGAAAAATGAAATCACTTTCTGTTTTCTTGGCCTTCATCAGTCTCTTATTTGCCAGCCTATCCAGTGTTAACTGTGCCACTAAGTGTCACCAGATGCTAACACAGCCCGGGCCCCAGGAGGATATGATGTAGATAATATTGCCATGTGCACTGATGGCAATACAGACCTGGCCAAAGGATAAAAAGAGAAAACACATTACATGTTTTGATCGGTAGCATAGAACAGAAATGTGTATTTGAACATAGACACTTGCTATGTTCTAGACGCTATTGTGCATTTTTTGTATGCCTGTGGTAGCACAGACTTACCACAACTCTTCTACAGCTAAGAGTTATTTTTTCTACAAATGAGAAACTGAAGCACAGAAAGTATAAATGGCCTGCCCAAGGCTTTGTAACTCGTAAACAGCAGGGCCAAGATTTGAGCCAAGATCAGCCTGACTCCAAAGCCCATGATCTTTTTACTACTTGCTGAGCTGCTACAGTGTGAGACAAGAGAGCTGCTCTCATACTAATCAGTTGTGTGACATGAGCAAATCCCTTCCTGCCCTGGGTTTTAGGATTATCATCTATAATGAGGCATTTGAATTGGATGCTTGCTATTCAAGGTGTGACTCACAGACCAGCAGCTTTGGCATCACCTAGGAGCTTGTTAGAAATGTAGACTCTCAGGCCCCACACTGGACCTGCTGAATCTGCATTTTAACAAGATTTTAACAGGCGACTTGCAAATATACAGTAACCAATCTCTGTGGACCCTTTTAGCTTTAGTGTACTGTATTTAGAAAGTCACCTCGCTCTTATCTTTTTCTAGATTCTGTTCCTTCTCCAAGGTTGTTTTACCGCTCCCTGTGAGCATTCCTAATCTCATTCTTTTACTTGATGGAAAGATTCACTGTCTTCTCAGAAAAGATTTATCTATTCTAATTCATTTACCACTTTCTACTTGGTATCATGTCTCTGTTGAATAAGTTTCTTGAGGGGGAGAGCTATTCATATTAAATAATTTTATATCTGTAATATCAATTGACAAGGTTCATTAAACTAAAGAAAATACATTGAAAGGAATGTTGAACAAATCATTATCTTAATTTAGTTACAAATAGTAAATAGTGTGCTGATCGCAAGATCCCTGTATTATTCATTACAAATATTTCAAGGCAAGCACAATCCAAGTTCTTTAAATATAGGTCCAGGAAAATTTGCAAATAGCACACATGATGAGCAGTTTTTAAATTTCTTCACCCCCACCCCCATCTTTTTAACACAAAAATACCTAAAGGATTCAATTAAGACCAAGTTCAGTCCCAACATCTCCTCCTCTAGGAAGTTGTCCTAAATACCCTCAACTCGTTACCCATCATGTTTGTTGTTACTATATTCTGTATATATCCCATCAGAGAATGGAAACATTATTGTAATTATTGATGTCTTTGAATGTCAGTTGCCACACACACACATACACACACACACACACACGCACATGCACTTACACAAAGTAAGCTTCCTGAAGCCAGGAACTGTGTCTTTCATTTTTGCATTCTTAATATTTATCACAATGCTTGGCATATAGTGTGATGGATATATGTGTTTTGAATGAATGAATGAATGAATGAATGAATGAATGAATGGCTCAATCAATACAAATCTTTCTGGCCCCAAAGTCTCTTTTTTGCTTTAATGTACTTCTTGTTCTCCTTCACATTAGGACGGTTCACTGACACCAACAACATGGAGATGCACAGTTCTATGGTGAGAATTTCAAAGAACTTGTTTTAGCCGTGTTGGTATTCCCTACTAATATGGTACTTTAGTGTACTATGGCATGAGCTAGTCATCTAGGAACATGGGCTCTGAGACTTAGCAACTCAAGTCCCTTTGAAATCACAAAAGCTGAAAATTGAAGCAGCATTTGTATTTCTTCCTCTCTGATTGGTCAGGTGTTCATTCGACAAACATTTGCAGAGTCCTTATTTTGTGCCAGGAGTTTGCCAGGAACCAAAGATGCCAAAAAGCAAACATAGTATAATATTTCTACCTTTAAGTAGTTTGTATGGAAAATAGACCCCAAATGTATTATAATGCAATGTGATTGTATACAATAATGGGTACATGATTCTAGTGTATTCTAACACAGACGGAGGCGTTACTAAGAAAAAGGAGAGGCAGACAATGATTCCATCAGGTTAAAGGGCATGTGGGTAGCTTCTTGCAAAAGGTGGGCTTGGCAAAGAGATCAGAAATACCTAATGTAAACGATGAGTTAATGGGTGCAGCACAGCAACATGGCACATGTATACATATGTAACAAACCTGCACCTTGTGCACATATACCCTAGACCTGAAGGTATAATAAAAATAGTGATAATAATAATAACCATCATAAGTGTAACCATATTGGGTTCTTATTTTGTACCAGATAACAGGCCATGGTACTTTAAATGTGTTATATCATTTAATCTTCATAAAAATGAAGGCATTATGATTTTTTCAATTTCACAGATGAGAAAAAATAAAGTCCCCAAAATACAAGTGGCAAATGCCTGATGTGGGACTTAAACCTGGCCAGAGTAGTTCTAGAACTGGTGAATCTGGACACCAAACTCTACAAAAGGCAGAGAGAAAAGCATTAAAAAAATAGCCCACAGGCCAGGAGACAGACTGCATTCAGAGGGTAAGTAGCGAATCAGTCTGCCAGACCAGTAGCATGAGAGATTGCACACAAACTGAGAAAACCAACAGTAAGCTATGGGTCAGAGCCCAACCCAGGGCTGGTAGAAGAGAGGCTCAGGAGGAAGGATGCTTTGCTGATAACAGAAGTGGGAGTTACTGTGCTATACTGGGAAAGAACTTGCTTCTTGAAGCCAGAGGTATATGTTCTAATCCCACCTCTGCCTTTAAGAACGGTATAAACTTGTTCCTCGGTAACTAAAATAGGGACCATAATATTACCTTGTCTGGTTTTTACAGGGTCTGCATAAAATTCATATAAAACACTTAATATCATCCCTGAGAAACTTGTGTTGTTTTGTTTTAAACTAAGGATAAATGTCCCTGTTACACAGTTCTACCCACAGATGGATAAACCCCTTTCTGAGGTTGAGAAATGAAAGCCTGTGTCTATCTGAAATTCAGGATCCTTTTTCAGACACTTTCTACTTCTTTTTATCACTTATTCTCTTTGAGATAGTAGAGCACTCCTTTTTCCTCATTAAATAGCAGCTTTACCCATAAATTTCTCATAGCTTTTCCTTACTTATTTACACTACCTGATTGTCAAATTCGACAATGTTGACCATTCCTCAGTCAAGTTGCCATTTGGAATAACTTAAAGGTTTCTGGATGTTTTCTACCCAGCAGCTATTTATGACAATGACAGAAATCAGGAAAATGACTTTTGAGGATTTCAATTTTTCTCTATAATCCCTGAAAATAAAGTGATAGTCAATTGTGAATGTGGCTGCTGAATGCTAGAGTACTACATAAAAATAGAAAAGATTTAAAATGCATGAGAACTAACGAATCTAAATTTATTGGTTTTACACAAATGAATGATTTTCATTTTATTTTAAAAAATTGTCCTTTATTGTTTAGGGCAAGAAAAATCATATACTCTTTTCTTCAATAATCTTTTATCAGATTAACATAGAGGAAAATGAATTATGAAATTATGAAATAAATAAAATTGAGGACAAAGCACCATATTAAAATGTTGATTGTTGATTTTGTCATATCATATATGTTAAGGAATAGAGTATTGTGTTTGACTTAGAAAGGTACCTATGAACTACTTTCTGGTATTGAGTGATCTGAATTTCTTTCTTTTTTTTTTTTTTTTTTGAGACAGGGTCTCACTTTGTTACCCGGTACAGTTGTGCGATCATGGCTCAGTGCAGCCTCAACTTCCCCAGGCTCACGTGGTTCTTCCTCCTCAGCTCCACAAGTAACTGGAACTACAGGCGTACGCCACCACACTTGGCTAATTTTTGTATTTTTTGTAGAGCCAGGGTTTCACCAAGTTGCCCAGGCTGGTCTTGAATTCCTGAACTCAAGCGATCTGCTTGCTTTCCAAGGTGTGAGCCTATGCGCCCAGCTTGAATTTCAATGTTACAAACAAATTTTCTATTGCTTGTATATTCTTTGGGTATTTTATTTCTTTTGTAAAAGGTAGACAATTCTGAGTTTAAACATGACTTAGAGATGTTTAACTACTTTTTTTACCCCTTGATTTTTACTTCCTGAGATCAGTAGTACAGACGGCAATCAGTTCTCACCTTTTAAAAAGATCTGAGGCCAGGCATGGTGGTTCACACCTGTAATCCCAGGACTTTCGGAGGCTGAAGCGGGAAGATCACCAGGTCAGGAGATCGAGACCATCCTGGCTAACAGGGTGAAGCCCTGTCTCTACTAAAAGTATCAAAAAATATTAGCCAGGCATGGTGGCGGGCGCCTGTAGTCCCAGCTACTCGGGAGGCTGAGGCAGGAGAATGGCGTGAATCCGGGAGGCAGAGCTTGCAGTGAGCCAACATCATGCCACTGCACTTCAGGCTGGATGACAGAGTGAGATTCCATCTCAAAAAAAAAAAAAAGAATAAAATGAGAAAAAAATTATTGAGAGATGGTCAAATCTCTTGAATTTTTAGAAGATTACTGCTCATTAAATTAGACAGCACCTTGTCTGTAATTTGTTCAAAACTACCAACTACCGAGATCTATGTGTTATACTTTGTTAAATAAACTTCTCTTTCTCTTTGGGAGAGACATATATAGGATCTTGAACAGTATACAAAGTTTAATTAAATATAGCTAGCATTGAAAAGTTCATGGAATTAATCAACTAACTCACAAATGTGTGTTGATTTCCTTCTAGGTATACAGTACTGTGTCTGCCCCCATCCAGAGAGGCCCAATATTTTGATAGCTAGTCTTGTATTCTTGTATAAAGACTTTTAGCAAACTGAATTTTTTTTTTTTTTTTTAGACAAAGTCTCACTCTTGTCCCCCAGGCTGGAGTGCAATGGTGAGATCTTGGCTTACTGCAACCTCTGCCTCCCAGGTTCAAGTGATTCTCCTGCCTCAGCCTCCTGAGTATCTGGGATTACAGGCATGCACCACCACGCCCAGCTAATTTTGTATTTTCAGTAGAGATGGGGATTCTCCATGTTGGTCAGGCTGGTCTCGAACTCCCAACCTCAGGTGATCCGCCCTCCTTGGCCTCCCAAAGTGCTGGGATTACAGGCGTGAACCACTGCACCTGACCTTTTTTTTTTCTTTCTTTCTTTCTTTCTTTTTTTTTTTTTTTTTTTTTTTTTTTTGAGTCACAGTCTCTCACTCTGTTGCTCAGACTGAAGTGGAGTGGTGCAATGGGCTCAGAGCAACCTCTGTCTCCCGAGTTTAAGCAATTCTCGTGCCTCAGCCTCCCAAGTAGCTAGGACTACAGGCACGCACCACTACACCCTGCTAATTTTTGTATTTTTAGTAGAGATAGGGTTTTGCCATGTTGGCCTCGAACTACTGGTATCGAACTCCTTACCTCATGTAATCCACCCTTACTTTCTTTATTTAAAGAATTAACAATATATTACTTACAGGTGGAAAACACAAAGGTATGTGTCATTTTCCCTATTACACTAGCCTCCTCACTGATCTAATTCCATTGGATACGCATTTATCTATCATTTATTAAGCATCTCTTATGTATTGAATCATATGGTAAATATTGGACACCCAATGATGGATTAGACATCTCTTCAGTCCTGGGGGAATTCACAGTCTAAGGGAGGAGGTCAGAGAAACAAACAGGAAGATAAATACTAAGCCTTGTGTAGGAAGCCCTACGAGCCTGGGAAGAGTCAGGGTAGACTTCCCAAAAGCCATCCCGTTTCACTTGAGTTTGGCAGAGCTAACCAAGCAGAGAAAGGAAGAAAGAGTATACTAGGAAAGGGAAGCAACAGGAACAAAGGCAGGAAAGTGGGAAACTGTGCAGTACATTTGGGAATAGCAAAGGATTGAATGTGGGTAGAGCAGAAGCTATAGATGAGGATTTAAAGTCAATAGAAGTAGACAGAAAAGAACACGGAGACAAGTAAGTTCAGTACCCAAGGAAAGTTGGAAGGAAGAAGGTAGCTGTCCTTCATGCGGCTTCCCTTCCAGTCACTGAGACCACTGAGACCTCAGACTCTTCTCTTCGTTCAGGCAGTGAGCATAAAAAGATCTGGATGGGACTGGGTAGAGCAGCCAGCAATCTTTATTGAAATTGCCCTGGGGCATGACTCGAAACTGTGAGGCACCCTAAAGGAGCATGATTTATGCAGCTGTGTTTACTATGAGTCATTGTACAGACTCAGACCTGGAGCTAGGGATAATATGGTCATCTAGATGAGACATGAGTGACCTATGTCACAGTAGAGCTCCACCTTGAACCCAAGATTGGCCCCTCGAACTGTGCAAAACAGGCAGCACTGCAGGGTGGCTCATGGCACTCAACTATTCCTGTACTGATGACATCACACACATGATCATCTGTTTATAAGTCTATCTCTTTAGATGGTGAGGAAAGAGAAATAAAGGTGTAAAAATCCAGCCATCATAACAAAAACACCAAAAGAAAGAAATTAACTTACCCAAAGGTCTCACAGCTTGTAGTTTGTGAATCTCTACATTAAAAGGTGGATGATGAATCTGAGACCTACTGAGTTAACTGTCCAGCATCTCAGCCATATGCCTTATTCCTCTTTATATGCATCTCCACTCCCACACCACCCCCTCCTGGCTTCATCCTTTAGTGCCTGGAATAACGCCTGGCACATGGTAGTTACTCATCAGAAGTCCACTGAGTGAAAGAACAAACACCTACCACTGACGGGTTGCTATTTATACTGTTCTGTCTTCACTGTTGGGAGCTTCATACTGTGTTCTTCAAAATGGGCACCCCTGCAGCATGCCTCACTCTACAAGGAAAACTTCTCTGTTAACAAGCCTTATGATGGGGTCCCTGTGTGATCACCTAAAGCTGGCCTTTCCTGTCCCTCATCCAGGTAAATGGCTCACCGTGGAAAACTGTAGGTGACTTTTGCCCTTTCACTAACATTCCTCTTGATAAGACACTTAAAGAGGAAAATAGTCTTGACTCTTTAAAGTTGATGCCAGTTTGGGGCTGTTAACAAAGTCAAGGGATTCTGTTGTTAGAATCAACCTAGCACACAGCTTGCTCAGTCAACACTGTTTCACTGGCCTATGATTACAGCAGAGTTAGGTGCCTAAGGTAAGGAAATGGTTGTGGAGAGAGTCCGAATGACCCAGAGGCCCATGTGTGCTTTTCTAGTTCGTTTGTTCAGCTGATATTTATTGAGCAATTATACTGGGATGTGGAAATGTACTGAGTCCCCATCCCTTCATTATTTTAATCCAGTGTACTAGGGACTCTTATCAGAGTGAGCCCATGAAATGGTGGGGATGCAGGGGCACTGGTAGTGGGAGTTGAGAACCTGATGATGACTGTCTTTGCAATGTTCCCTCAGGAGAAAAGTTCTGTGCAGTAGGCACATCCCACTTCAGACTCCTGCACATCTGCAGAGAACTTTGCATTCTCACTGCAAGAGGAGTTCCTCTTCCTTTCATTTTTCTTCTCCTTGTCTTCCTTTTTTTCCTCTATGCCAAATCTAAGCAAATCTGCTTCATCCAGAGGCAGCTGGTGCTACTATGTGGGAGTGTTAAATGTTTAACATCTTGTCACTTGCGTAACTGATGGAGTCATCCTTTTTGTTTCAGAGTTTCATGTTTAGGGGTTGAAAAGCTAGATTGATGAGTATTACCAGAGAGAAATATTTTTTGGAAAGTAAGTGAAGCTGATGACACATTACTTTACAGTTTAGTGAAATTCAGCAAATCTAATTCTATTATCCTGTCAAAGTTTCACAAAAAGGAGACCTGAAAGCATATTTTAGATGAATCTTTAAAGATTTCAAGAAGCCACAACCACATCTGCAAAGCTCAGATGCATCTGGTGCTGACAGACCTTTGTTTCTCTATAGACTAAGGGGAGAAAATAATCTTCCAAAAACTAATTAAGTAAAGTTATCTTTGGTTGTACAGTGCCTGCCTCTCTCCCCCTTGAAAAGGTTGTCAGCCAGTAAACGATAACTGCGTTTTTCAATTCAAAGGCTATTCGAAGTTTGCATAGCCAAATTTACCCAGGCACACCAAAATAGAAGCTTCCTGTATGAATCATAGAGTCTTGTAATGCAGATTTTATAGAGCATTTAAAGCCAGATCATTTATGTCCTTGTTTATTTTCACAATCAAGTATAAGGTACGGTCTAATAAATACATTCTGACCAAAATGCTAGGAGCAATTGTTTTAAAGCATTTTCGCATAATTCTCTGTATTTGTTAGAGGCTTACAAGCTGACAAGCTGAAAGGGCTTTGTAATGCTTTTGACAATTTGTGTGATTGTATATACACTTACAGAGAAGTTCCTTATCAAGAGGAAGCATTTAAGTGAAAGGGGAGCATTGATGAAAAGGTTCATTTTAATAAAAATTGCTATGTTGTTCTCTATTATGTAACAATTACTCACTTAAGAAGAGAAGTCTTGATAGAATTTATTGAGAATATACTATGTACTAGGACACATATTAATATGATATCCACAATTATTCGCAAGGTAGATATTATCTCTGTTTTGAAGATGGGAAAACTGGTCAAAACAGAAAACATCTCCTGAGATACTAAGTGAGGAAGCTGGGGTTGACTCGTCTATCTAAACCCAAAGCCATGTGTGCTCTTTTCAGGACAGCATAAGAAATTCTGTTTGGAACTCATGATAAAAAACAAGATCAATATTGTGGTAAAAATGTGAAGGGATATTATGGATTGAATTGTATCCCTCAAAAAGATATGTTAAAGTTTCAGACCCCAGTACCTCAAAATGTGACCCTATTTGGAAACAGCATTGTTGCAGAGGCGAGAAGTTTATAGGAGTTTATACTGGAGGAGGGTGAGCCCTTAATTCAAGATGACTTGTGTCTTTATAAGAAGAGCACAGAGACGTGTAGAAGAATGGCATGTGAAGATGATGGAGGCAGAGACTGAAGTGCTGCATCTCGAAGCCAAGGAATATAAGGATTGCAGCCCTCACCAGAAACTAGGACACAGGCACAGAATTTTCCTCAGAATATTCCTTCAGAAAGAACCAACCTTGCCAACACCTTGACTCTGGACTTTTAACCTTCAAAACAGTGAAAGAATACATTTCTGTTGTTTGAAGCCTTCACATGTTTGGAACTTTCTTATGGCAGCCCTAGGAAACAAATACAGGGGATGACATAACTTCATAGAGCTTAGGAAGAAAACAAGCTCCAGACTGAATGTTAGGTCAGTGCCCTTCCTGAGGGTCGTAGTCCTGTTATTTTTCCTTCATCATTTGGGACTATGCAGAAAACCCACACCTAACCCAGTATGAGACTTGAAAGACTTTTTTTTTGGTGCTGTCTCAGAAAATAAATATACAGTTAACCAAAATTAAGGTGAAATTCTAACGTTTTATCATGCCCATACATATCAAAATGATACTAGGAAAGGGTGTGCTGTTTGACTGAAGTTTCTCTGATGGTTGCTGTTGGCAACCAGTTCTACAAGAGGCACAAGTCTAATTAGGGCAGAAGTCAGGAAGATATTGCAAGTAATTGAGGTCAGACATAACTCAGGGTGGGCAGGTGGCTGACATCCGATGTAGTCAAACTAAGGAGATCATGGTTTGAGGTGGGCAGACACAACTGGTGAGGAATGGAGACTGAACACTGATGGAAATAGCTAAAAGCTGAATCTGGCAATGACATTCGAGTAGGTTAAAAAATAAGTGTGATAAAAGCTAAGGGAAGTCTGAGGTTTTTCTCTTCAGAAGCCTACTCTTCCTAAATTGGCTATTTCTTTAGACTGGAGATCATTAGTTATTAAAAGGACTATACTTACACCTGCCAACCTAATGCCCCATAGAGCCAGTTTACCTCCTGGCTGCCTTCTAGATTCTGACATCTGACTCAGCTGAAAAGAAGGGACTTGCCTTTGCAGAAAATGTAAATGGAGAGAGTAGTACTGATGTTTTTAGGAGCCTCACTAGAGGGGAAGGAAAGGACAATCAACTTACCGGTGAAGCCATCCTCTGCGGATCTTTGAGCTGTAACTAGGCTGAGATTGTAGGTATGAAGTGTAAATCATCCGTGTTTTTATTGATAACAACTTTGGTATTTCAAAGTTTTTAAAAATATGGTCATTTATTTCTGTTCTGAAATTTCCCATTAGCCAGGAAAAAAAAAATTGACTAATGTTGAAGACTACTCAGTGAATGTTGCTATCCATTTGTTTGTTCACTCATCTGCTCAATCACTATCTACTTGGATGGGGAAGGGATTCCTAATTTCTAGATATGTTGCTAAATGATGAAAATAAACAAAAAATAAGACATGGTTTCTGACTTAAGATGAGAATGGTTGAGTCGGGAAGGCAATATCAAATCTGTACAACACAAGGCATGAGGTGTCATAGTAAAGAGATCAAGTCCTTTTACTGTGGGGCTTAGTATGCGAGAAAAACTGTGAGAAAGAAGTTCATTGTGTGCAGAGCCTGCCTATATGAGGCAGGGAGCGATAAAGGTTGAGGCTGGAGAAATAGACCGAGACCTGCTGCTTGAGACCTGGGCTGTGGGACCTTACTACTATGGGACATGGGACCTCAGCAGTAAGTGGCGTGGTCAGCCACGTTTAAAAAGAAGGACATTTCCACAGCTTGGTTGAGGATGGCCTAGAGAGAGAAAAAGAATGCTCAGTGGTAGAGTAAATCAGTTTAGTATTGTCAGAATCCAGCTTTAGTTAGTCTTGCTATTTTTAAAAGAGGAATGACAAGTCATGGCAAGTATTATATGTTACAAATGATAATATGGTATCCACTTCATATATGTAGAAATCACTGTATATTCCCCATCACTAATTCCAGCATTATTTCTCTAGTAGTAATAATGAATGTACCCTCATACAACCACATGTTTCCCCAACCCTTATTATAACAAGTTAAGGCAGCTTACTTCTGGGATTTTTCAGTGTTAGAATATTCTACATAGATGAGATGCCCTTATTGCTGGTTCACAAAAATGATATCAACAATTGTTAACCACATGATAGACAGTATTTTCTCCAGCAACCTCTCTACAGAAGTCTAAAAGAAATATTTACAATGCATGCTCCCATGAGAATCATTATGAGAAAACGCTGGTAGTGATTCAAAAAAATAAAAACAGAAACATTCTTGTCCCCAGCTCCGTTGATGGGGATTATTTAATTTAGCTTTTCCCCCACCCCTATTTCGGTAGATGCTGTTCATTATTATGTATTGCACAAATCATTCTCAACACCTGTGGGCACTTTCTATATGCAATATATCTTGTAGGGGTAACTCTTAAAAAAAAAAGGTTAATAGCATTAATCCCATTTTACAGATGGGAATAAAAGACAACTGGTTTATTATATTATGTTAGGTCAGATAGTAAATCAATGCCCCATTAACATTCATTAGAATTTTCACTCCATCCAATTTCAAACTAAGCTTCTTCTTCCCTAAGGAACTGACTTAGTATCAAAAATTTTCTGGCATTAGCTCCTCACTGATTCATATGTCAAACACTCAAGCACTTATTTGAGCAAGGTACTGTGCTGGTGGTACAAGGCTGGACGGGAAATGGTAAATGGGTCAACTGAGCCAGCCTGTAGAAAGCGTTCAGAATCAGAGCAGGAGTAGCCTTTAATAATAATAGTTAGTAATAACGGTATTTATGGAGAGCTCCATATGTGTGGGCTGTGTGCTAAGCATTATATATAATCTGCTATGTCCAACTCACAGTGGCAACCTCAATTAGGTTCTGTTTCATCGATGAGGAAACTGAGGCTTAGAAAGTGTCTTGTGTAAAGAGTACAACTGGTAAACAGAAAAAGGATTTAAAACTAAGACATCTTAGTTCATTGTCTCAATCACAAAGCCAGTGGCTCTCAAAATTGAAAATGCACCAGAATCACCTGGGAAATTTTTTAAGACACAAATTGCTGGGCCCACTACCAGAGTTTCTGATTCAGCAGGTGTGATGTAGAGTGAAACATTTGAATTTCTAACAAGTTCCCAGGGGAGGCTGATGTCCCAGGCATCACACTTTGAGAACTACTGCCCTAGCTAGTACTTAAAGTAACTCTTTGACTGTGGTCGGCATACGGTGGGAAGTCATTCAAAGTTTTTGAGGAAGTGATGACCTCACCAGAATAGCACTTTTAGGAGATTAATATGGCAGCTGTGTGCAGGTTACTAGAAGACAGATGGTGGACCAGGAGGTTCCCAGGTAAGTCAAGAAGAAGCAGAGAAATGATAATAGATGTTGAGAAATATTGGCCCAGTGGAGTAGAAGGAGAGGGTTGGCTGATCGATGAAGGAAAAAAGAGTTGTCAGATGTGACAGTCTGCTTTTCAGTTGGATGGCTAGAAGAATTATTAGGTCATTAATAGAAACTGAAAGGAGTTCTACTTTTATATTTATTTTCATCTCCTGTTTCCACATAGCCTCTTACTCTTCACTCATTTCATTGTTTTTATTTATGAGATTTCCACAGCATTTTCATTCTTCTTCTTTACCTAAAGGGATCAATGTATCTAAAGGGCAGTTATAGACTCTTGGTCACTTCTGAGATGCTATTCTTACCTCAAGGATCTCTGATTCTCCCACCCCAATATACCTCCTTTTTAGGGTGGCTCTATGGCTCCCACTGCTTACAGATCTTAGTGGATTCTACTAATCGTGACAAAGCTTATGGTTCCCATGTTTTACCTGATACCTAGCTGGAGAGCACACTGTCAGTGCAGAGGCTTCATAATCCATCGCTAATAGCGTTTTCAAAACAGTGTCTGTTTTTTAAGCTCAAAATTATTATATTAGTGTTTGGAACACATATTTTGCTTTTATATAATTTATTTCCATAAGTAAAGGATGTGTTTTTAAGACAACATTTACAAATATGGATTATTTAAGGAGTATTTAGTCTTCAGTTTAAAACAAATTACTTTACTTTAAAAGTATAATTTTTTGAATTGATTTTTAAACTAAAATCATAGGAAAGCCAGAATAATGGAGATAAAAACTTCTAAGAATCTTTTTTTTATAAAGTAAATAGTCTTATAAAATAACCCCACAGAATATATCTTTAAAAGAAAATTAAATTTTATACATGAAATTTTTCTAATGTAAGGACAAGTAACTGTAATGAAGATATGTTATAGTTAAGCCAAAGCTTTAAGTTTATAATGTGTGTCATTCTGTTGTGAAAAGTTCATTATCTATGCCTAGAATATATATATATATATATGCTGTCTCTTATACACATCTAGATGTGTATAAGAGACAGCATATATATATATATATATGCAGTCAAAATTAAATGCTACTATTTCCATAAAGCCTTTTTCATTACCTTTCTGCCTTCCTTTATTAAGCAAACGATTGGTAAAGAGACACTATATTCCTAGCACGGAGGTCACAGTGTCAGCAAGACAGCCCCAGTCTCTATTCTCACAGAGCTGGTGAACAAGCCATTGCAGCAAAGCGTGATACATTTATGATAAGAGGGGCACAGGGTCTAATAAATGAATACATGAATGAATAAATGTGTGAGTGAATGTTTCTTGCTATTTCTACTGAAATGTTAAGTGTTTTGATCCCTGAGAATAAGTCAGAATTTCTTTAAAGCCTGTGCAGGTCTATTCATAATGCCATTTCTGCTATGAATTATAACTACTCAAAAGCCCAGAGTGATTCTGGGGCTGCATCCAACTGTTGTTAATCTTCTAAACAGGTAACTGAGATCCAGGTAGAGTCAAAACAATTCAGATGAGGGAGATATATCAACATCCCTCCAATAATAGATGACGGGCAGTAATTACTATCTGCCTTATCACTTTTCCAATGCTCTCATGCTGATTCGCTGGCCAGGGATTGTTCTTTTTTTAAAAAAAAAATCTGGTTCAGGTGCTATTGGAAACTTAATATAGCAGGTGAAGCATTCAGGCCCTTGATGAATCGGGGCCAGACACAAATAGAAGGCTATGGACTCAAGGGCTTCAAAGAGAGACATTTAGGACAGATCTGCTCTTGGAGCTGCTGCTTGTACTTGCTAAGAGCCAGAATCCAAAGGAGACAGCTGCCACAAATGCGCATAAATAAAGGCAGTGAGTTCCTAGCGTTCCTATGGGAACCTGCAGCAGCTCAGATTACCCGTTCCCTAGACAGGATTTCCTTTCAGCTTGGTGTCTCATATTAAAAGGTAGACCAAGGTGTACACTTCCAGAATGGTGCTTGGGGAATATTTGTAGTAGTAGTTGCATGACTAATTCTCCCCACACGGTATAGAAGACCTACTCCTGAGGGTATTATACATTTAAAAAGTAGCATGAAAAAGAGAGAATCTGTCTTTTTACCGCATATTCCCAAAATGTAAGTAGCTGTTTTTCTGGTCCCTAAAGTGTGTGTGTGTGTGTGTGT
>NW_012098432.1:4216220-4217829 GCF_000951045.1 Mandrillus leucophaeus
TGTTCTTACAGCTATTTCTCCTTTGGGCACTGCCATTTTCTCTGTGTGATCTTGCCCAAGCTCATTTATATATTTAATTTTTGATTTCCATAGGTTTTTGGGAAACAGGTGGCATTTGGTTACATGAGTAAGTTCTTTAACAGTGATTCGTGAGATTTTGGAGCACCCATCACCCGAGCAGTATACGCTGAACCCAATTTGTAGTCTTTTATCTCTTACCCCCTTCCCACCCTTTCCCCCTGAGTCCACAAAGTCCATAGTGTCATTCTTATGCATCTGCACCCTCATATACCTTGATTATAAATGACAATTCAATTTTTCAAAAGAATAGACTGAACAGGGATCTTGAGTGTGAAATTTTAAGATATGGTATTTAAATACACGTACAGAATCGAAGTGACCTCGCCTCTGACTTTTCTGAAGAATTTGAGACTACCTCGCATGAGTTCCACTACCTTTCTTCCTCAGCCCTTCCAGTCTTTCTGTGACTCCATGGATTCTCCTCTCTTTACCTTGGATGGAGAAATCGACCTTCTCATTTCTGAGGCCCATACATCCGTCTGTTTCCCTGTTATCTCTTCTGCCTCTGGCTCTTTTTCCCTCAGTCCTTGCTTGTCTCTTTTCACCTTTTCCTTCCTCCCTTTCCAAAATTTTTGGAAAAATACCAACATTTTTGTCTCCCAACTTCAAAAAAATGGGAAAAATCAATCCTTCTTTAAATGGTAACTGTATGGTCTGCCTCCATTTTTAAGACACTGAGAACAAATAAGAAGGAAGAAGGAACGGAGAGCTGGGGCATACTATGTGGTATTTGGGACTTAGTCTATGTGGCGGTGATAAAGAAAACAGTTCCCTTTGAGTTGCAACATGTTTAAGCACCTGGGGTGGGTGTAACAGGGCTAAGAGGCCCCTTATGAAATTTAGACCTGGTAGTTATATGTGGAGCTGACTCATCTTGGGGAGGATTGCTTGGAGCTTTAATTTGCACAGTTGTGAATAGTGGTGACATGGGAGCAGAGGTGAAGGGAAGATTGAATAGTCTGCAGGGTCCCTGTGGCAGTGTGGAGGTCCTATCTCTGGGAGCACAGATCCACCTTCTCTGCTCTGGATGCCCTGACTGGACAGAGTGTTTTTACAGCTGTTTCTCCTTTGGGCAACAGCTTCAACTTCAGAATAGTTTTAGATAATGTCCTCTCTCCATCACCATAGAAGTTTGTAGAGCTGAACTTAGGATATATTTGGAGGTTGTATATCGTAGTGATGAGGAACATGTGCTCCCAGGAAGACTGGCTGGGTTCACATTGTGGCACTGCCATTTTCTCTGTGAGATCTTACCCAAGCTCATTCACTTCTTTCCAGTTGCCTTTGCTTCCTAATCTATAAAACAGGCATAATAATGATACTTACTTCATGGTTATTGTGAAGATTAAATGAAACAATCTATGTAAGTCACTTAAAACAATGCCTGGCACATAGTTACTGTTCAATAAATGTTAACTATTTTATGAAATATGTATTCTAGTACAATAAATCCTTACCTTATCTCTCTCTCACACACACATACATGTAAATGCTTTATGTATGTGTGTGTATGTATGTGTGTGTGTGT
>NW_012098432.1:4219177-4235610 GCF_000951045.1 Mandrillus leucophaeus
AGAGAGAGAGAGAGAGAGAGAGAAATACCCCAGGAAGCAATCCCAGAATAACATGATTCATTTCCTGATTGGAATATTGATCATTTGATTCAAATCTGGATTAAAACTGGTGTATTTGTTAGGTTGAAAATCTGTAGTCTTTCTACCTTAGCCCCTGGCTTTAGTGGAAACTTTGCCTGTAGAAGGAATTCGAGATTAAACTGTGAACACTTATAATCCAGCGCTGCATGATCCAAAGCTTCAGTAGGTTCATGATCAGAAGCCTACACTTCTAACTCCAAGCCCGACTGTCCACTGGAAATTGAAGAATCCAAATTACTAATGAGAGGGAACACCCCAAGCATTCACTACAGCAGATCACAAGGTTTCTGTAACACAGCCGTGTCGTGGAACAGAAAAACAATGCGCCTCAGTGTGGGTTCTGTCTGATTCTTCTCTTCCCTCTTACTGGCCAGGTGACCTGAGGCAAGTTACCTGACCAATTTGCCCTTCAGTTTCTTCAAGAAAAAAATATATAATAATACTGATACCACAGAGGAGCTGGGAAGATTAAATAAGGAATTGTATGTGAAATAAATTTTCTAACACCTATTATTTCAGAAAGCACATCTATAGACATTAACTCACTTGATACTTCATATGGATTTGTAAAGACATGTATTATCAAATTTTGAGCATGATATTTGTGTTTTTCTATACACGTATCTAAGAGAACAAGCAATTCTTTTTTTTTCCTTTCTTTTGTGTGTGTATTCAAATATAGTTGGCTGTTGTGTAAGATTTTTCTTTCTTTCTTTCTTTTTTTTTTTTTGAAATGTCCAAAGCAAGAACAAGAAAGAAAGAGAGAAAGAGATTGACTTAAAAAAAAAGGCGGGGGGGCCTCAAAGTTATAGACTCTGCCTGACCATTAGCTGCTTATAGTAATTTCAGTGAAAATTTAGACTTCAGCTCTGCCCTCTTTGTGAGTCTAGCTTTGCAGAGGTTGAGCTCCTACTGTATGCCAGGCCCTGACAGTTGGCAGTGTCTGGTCTGGCATACAGTAGGTGATCAATACATAGTTGTCAGTAATTGCTAATACAACTTTTGAGGTTTTCTTTGGTCTTGAGGAACCAGTGCCCTGTGGCATGTGGTTTGCTCTCTCTCTCTCTCTTTTTTTTTTTTTTTTTTAATTATACTTAAGTTCTGGGATACATGTGCAGAATGTGCAGGTTTGTTACATAGGTATACATGTGCCATGGTGGTTTGTTGCACCCATTAATCCGTCATCTACATTAGGCATTTCTCCTAATTTTATCCCTCCCCTTTCTCCCCAACCTCTGACAGGCTCCAGTGTGGGATGTTCCACTCCCTGTGCCCATATGGAGAACAAGGCAATTCTATCAAGCCACAATTCCAAAGGCGTGAGTGAATGTGGAGTTGTTGCTTTCACCAAAACTTGTGTTTGCAAAGCAATTGTCAAAAATTTTGTGTTTGCAAAGCAATTGTCAAAAAGTATTTGTCAAGAGCCTAACTGTGGCCAGCTGCAAACACAATCCAGTAATTTTGGTGGCAGTGTCCACAAAAGCTTCAGTGAATTCTTTTATCTGAAAAGTCTTCAAAACACAGAGTAACTGTGTGGCAATTACCATCAGAAGTATTTAGAGGCATCCTGAAGAGTGCATTGGGAATTTTAACAGCCTGATCTCTGCCCTATTCAGATGGTTATGGAAACATGCAAAGTGAATAGCTCTGTGGGCCTGCCAGAAATAGAGGGGGCTTGGCCTATTAGATAGCAAAGTGCAAGTATTCTGCACCTGACACTGTGTGGAATCCAGGGCTGCTGTGGAGTTTCACTGGCTGTGGTCACAGCTGGGGTATGTAGGGCCAACTGGTGACTCGCTATGGAATCTCCACACAGCTTCTCCCTATTAAAAAATTGTACAGGAAAATGCATTAGGAAAAGGTCATATAAATCTCTTCTGGCATGATGCTCATAAAAGATTTGTCATTTTTCTTGGTTCTAAGGGCAATGGGCATACTTTAATCTAATGTATTCGTTCATTTAGCAAATATCTAAAGCTTTTACTTTTAGGCTCTGGAGATACAGCAGCAAATAAAACACACAAAATAATCTCTTCCCTCATGGAGGTTTTATTCTACTGTGGGAGGAGAGTGACAGGCAACTTTTTAAAAAGTAAATTATATAGTATTACAGTAGGTATGGAGGATAGGGAGTGAAGAAAGCAATGTAGTTTGCAATTTCAAACAGAATGGTGAAGGAAAGCCTCACCCAGAAGATAGCATTTGAGCAAAGACGTGAATTAAGTGAACAAGAGAACCACAAGTCCCTGGGGAACAGCTTTGCAAGTTCTAGGAACAGCAAGTGCAAATTTTCTGAGGTGGGATTATGTCTGCAGATTTAGAGAATATAGCCAGGAGGCCAGATGAAGGAAAATAATCATGGGTAAGTGTAGTAGGAGATGAAGTAGGGAAGTAAGGGGGCCACGGCCGGGTGTGGTGGCTCACACCTGTAATCCCAGCACTTTGGGAGGCCAAGGCAGGCGGATCACAAGGTCAGGAGATCAAGACCATCCTAGTCAACATGGTGAAACCCCCGTCTCTACTAAAAATACATAAATTAGCTGGGCATGGTGGTGGGCACCTGTAATACTAGCTACTCAGGAGGCTGAGGCAGGAGAATCTCTGGAACCCAGGAGGCAGATGCTGCAGTGAGCCAAGATCGCACCACTGCACTCCAGCCTGGCGACAGAGCGAGACTCTTTATAAAAAAAAAAAAAAAAAAAAGGAAAAAAGAAAAAGGAAAAAAAGAAACAGAAAAAAAAAGGAACTAAGGGGGCCACATCATGAAAGGGGACTGGCCACTGGCAAGACTTGGAGATTTACTATGATTGAGATGCGTGCCACTGCAGGGGTTTGGGCAGAGAGGTAACATCATTAGGGTTGTTTCTAAAAGGATTGCTCTGGCTGAGGTACTTTGGGGCTGGAAGGAGAGGTTGCCAATTAATTTGCTCTTTTATACCTACTTTCTATGCATTCAATTATATAGTAAGTATTTTACTTAGCATGGGCTATGAGCTGAATACTGGGGAAAGAGACAAAGAATGAAAGATGAGATTCTTTAGTGTGATAAAAAACATGCTACAGAGGACACCTAACCAAGTGTTGGGGAAGCTGAGGGCTGAAAAATCAGTAGCATTATCCAGTGGAAGAGGGGGAGGAAAGAATGCTGCAGGCATACATGAGAATGAGAATAATAACAACAATAATAAGATAGCTAATACTGAGCACCTCCTGTGTGTTAGGGATTCTTCTAAGCACTTTGCATGTATACCATCTCATATAATTCTCACAAATAACTACATATGTGATAAGTATTGTTATTGTCCTCATGCAACAAAAAAGGAATGTGAGGCACAGGAAGGTAAAATAATCTGCTCAAGGCCAGCAGCTAGGAAGTAGAGATGCCCAGACTGAAAACTGGCTCAGTCAGCTTCACACCCCAAGTTCCTGACCACTTGGCCAACCTGCATAGAACATTGAGTCTGAGAGATGAGGCTGAAGAAATGACCAGGAGCTCAGTTCAACCAAATTTATTTTTAAAATAAGTGTTGCAAGTAAACTCTGTGTCCAAATGCCAGGGCTACGAGACAAGTAACAAAGCATGACTCCTATTCTGAAGGAATGTGCTTCTGGTGTGCCACATATTAAAGCTTAATAAATACCAATATAAATATGATCATGGAGGCCTGGCTGTGCAGAAGGCCACAGAGTACTTCTTACAGCATCCACAGTCATGTTCCTGTCAATACAAAAGCCAAGAGCAGCAGCTGGCCCAGCAGGAAATGTCAAACCCTGGATTGCCCCAGGATTCAAAGAAGCATCACAGCACTTCACACCAGAGTGGGGTAAGAGCCCCCACATTACCGGCAAGAGAAGAGGTTTTCAATGAGAACAAGGCACCCCCACTACATAATATCATTTTTATTCAGGGTCTGACAGCAAAGAATACACAGAGGAGGAGAGGAAAGCTTTGGTGTTGTATGATGAAGCAAAGGGTCCCAGAGGTTTGGTATACATTCACTTAAAACAAAACAAAACAAAAAAACATTGCTTGTAATTTTGCAACCTCCTTAGGGTATTTCAAATGGTTTGTGAAGATCAATGTTCTGCATGTTCAAAGAGTTTAGGGAGTTTTAAAACCTTCCCATTCAGACTGGCTTGTCATAAAGAACAAAGGAACATGGAATTTCTTGCAGGGATCTGAATTCACACAAAGGAGCCCAGAGATCTAAAATCAACAAAGATGGCCTTTGAACTTTCCTCAATCCAATAGGGGAAAAGAATATGTATTGCTCTGTAGGCTCCAATCTAGTTGCTGCTTTTATCTTCCATCAATAAAATTGGTTTTGTGATTTTTATTTATGTAACTACCCAGTGGCCATGAGTATAAAGTAGTGGTTAAAAGCTTGGGCTCAGATGGACCTGAGTTCAAATTCAAGTTCTACGACTTATAACCTGTGACCTTGGCCATGTTGGTTGAGCTCTTCAAGTCTCAAATTTCTCAGCTATAGGATGAAAATAATAATATCATCTTCTTCATTAGGTTGCAACGAAGATGACGTGAGAATGCAATTTCTACATGTCTAATATATGGTAAACACTAAATCAATATAAATTGGGTATTTTTTCTGTTTTCCATTAGCTCATGCATTTTAGTCTTTAACATTCCTCTCCTAGGAGAAGCTATGAAAATCTAAGAAGAATGGAGATCTTACATTCACTGAGATATCATTGTTTGGCCCAAAGGTAGAAGGCAGCTTAGGAGAGCAACACATATAGGACTTATCTGACACTCTAAAAAAGAGATTGGTAAACTACAACTCATGGGTAAATTCAACTCCCTGCTTGTTTCCTAAAGCTTTATTGGAATACAGCCACACTCATTTGTTTACATATTATCTATGTCTGTGTTTGCACTGAAACAGCAGAGTTGAGTAGTTGCAAGAGACCATATGGTCCACAAAGCCTAAAATATTTACTGTCTGGTCCTTTACAGGAAAAGTTTGCTGATCCCTGCCTGCTCTAAAAGCATAAAATCTATATTTGTTCAAGTCACATAGTCCCAAAACTGTATACATTGGAAATCCATCTCCCTGTGGAAAAATATGAAGGCTACCTTCGGGTCACTATAAACACTTTTACTAGTCCGTGCCAGGTGCTGTGGGAAGTGCCAGGCACATGGAGACTCATAAGGCTCATCCTTGAGCAGTGGCTAAAGAAATGAAAGGAGGTTCAGCAATGACCACAAACTTTGTTAAAAAGAATCAGAGTAAACAGACAAAGATAAACATGAATAAAATTGCAGAAGAGGAAACATCATTCATTCATTCCATCATTTGTTTAATCCATATTTACTGAGAAACAAGGCACAGGAGAAAATAGGAAACAAAAGGTTAGATGAGGTGGTAAATGACAAAAACAAGTCTGCCATAAGAAGACTCTGAGAAATGCATTCAGCAGAGCTGAAAAGCAAATGTGGGGTTTCCAAGGCATGAGCAAAAAGGAGAACCAGAAGGCCACCATGGTGGATAGGGAGGGGAGACAGGGCAGAGTGGCACAAGATGAAATTCCAGATAGAGTCCAGGTCATGAGGGCTTTATCAGACAGGGTGTTAGGTTGTTGATCTACATGTGTTGGTCAGCCATTGAGGAATTGTAATCAGGGAGGCGACATGATCTGATTAGCATTTTAAAACTTTCACCATTGTTACTGTTTTTCCCTTCCCTTCGCTTCTCTTCCCTTCCCTTCCCTTCATGAATGATTTAGTCCAAAGTCATTAGACAGGGCTGAGTAAGGTGGACTTCCCCAATGGATATGGAGCAGAATGTTAGAATCCAAGTAAGGTGTGGAGAATGTCTATGTGGTGGATGGGAGTGTTGAGTGGCACTACCTGGCATAGGGTGTCAGAACAAAAGTGGAAGAAGGAAAGGGTTTCCACAGGAGGTTGGGGCTGCCCAGCCAAGGTGGTAGTGCTTAAGTATGGTAAAGAAGGTAGCCACATGGGAAAGCACCCTGGCATAGGAGCTCAGAATCCAAGCCCAGGAAGAAGGGTATCTATGAGAAGGGTGGAGAGAACAGTGGCTCAAGTAAGGCCAGAGCCCAAGCATGGTAAGCAGGACATCCTACAGAGTAGTGCCACTGTGCTTCCATGCAGGCTAAGAAGGACATGGGCACAGGAAAGTGCCTGGTGGAAGGAAGTTGGAGCATAAGGGTAGTGAAGAAGGTGTATGTGTGGGCAGGCAGCCCAGTGCAAGCAAGGGGCTGGAGCCTGAGCAGGGTAAGGAAGGCATGGCATAGGGACATAGTACAGTGCTGAGTGCTGGATCCCCAGGTAAGTGAGGAGCAGACCCACTTGGGGCAGGCAGATGGGGAATAGGCATGTGGGTGTCAGAACACATGAGAGTGAGGAAGCCTTCCGCATGGGTGTGGGATATTGGAGCCCTGGTGGGTAATGGAGGATATCTGTGTGTGTGTTGGAGTGGGGAAAGGGTGCCACAGCAATGGGAGATTTGTACATTCAGGGACAATGATCAAATAAGTAAATATATTTAGGATAATGGGAGTTGGGTTTCTCACTGTCAGAGAATGGTGTTGTAAATATGGAGAGAATGAAAACTAGAATCCACTCGGCTTGTTAGTTTGGAATTGGAGATGTTGCTGGAAACTTATGCTTTGACAGAGTGAAGTCTAAATGTGTTTACACACCTATGTATTCTCATACATATGCTCTAGCTGTGCTTGCTAAATGAGAGGGCCTGGGAGGAGCGGCACTTCATCCGCAGGAACACACCTGGTACCTTGATCCTCATTTCCAAATACCATTATTTACCAAAAGGAAACAAGGCACTTGAAGAAATGACAGGCTTTAAGGCACAGACAAGTACAAAACAAGAAAATAAGCCTGAAACATCTTGCACCAGAAAGTAGAGAGATACAAAGAAAGATGGTGATATATCAAAGGGATATAGCAAAGGCACCCCAGGTGGACAACTATGAGTTAATTTGACTATCAAAATAAATAATGACAGGACATCAATAAAATTATAACTGTAAGTTCATATAGATATAGATAAATGATAGAAGTAAATAAAATTTGTCTGAGATGCAGAATATTTATATAGTCTGAAAGTACTTCCTCACAAAATACTTATTAATTACAAAGAGAAAAAGAGTAATTTTATAGTGTGGAAGCCTATCAGATATCACTCAATCAAGTAATCAAAATTAACAACACAATAATGAGACAAACCAAAATGTGATGGGACACAACGAAAGAAACAACGTCACTTCTGTGATACTTCCCTCCGAAGATGCATAATTTCAATCTAATCATTAGGTAACCTCTGATAAAACCAAATTGAAAGACATTCTGCAAAATTACTGGTTTGTCATCCTCAAAAATGTCATGGTTATGAAATTCAAGTAGAGACTGAGACCATTTCAGACGGAAAGAAAATAAAGAAACATGACAACTCAATGTTGCATGTGATTCTGAATTAGATTCTTTTGCTGTAAAAAGCATTATTGAGATAATTGGCAAAACTTGAATGGCGTCTGAGGGTAGATGGAAGAATCAAATGATTGTATTGTGGTTATGTAGGAGAATGTCTTTATTGTAGAAATACACTAAAGTATTTGGGAGATGATGGGCATTAGATTGGCAACTTACTCTCGAGTGGTTCAGAAAAATAAACACTGTATACTTGTGGCAACTTTTCTTTATGTTTAAGAGTTTTTAAATGAAAAGGTTTTTTAAAGAAAGTTCATATATTCACTTCAGACATTTGATTCCAAAGTCTTTGCACATGCCCCTACCTTGCTCTATCCCTGGATGACCCCACCCCTTGCGAACCAGGGTGGCTCTTCATTTTCTCTGCATAAGGAGAGTGTCTTTAGAGCATGTCCCTTCTTCTCCTGTGTTGAAGTTTACCTGTACATGTCTATGGGGTTTTTTCTTGTTTTGAGGCAGGGTCTCACTCTGTCACCCAGGCTAGAGAACAGTGGCATGATCACAGCTCACTGCAACCTCTACCTCCTGGCCTCAAGAGATCTTACTGCCTTGGCTTCCCAACGTGCTGGGATTACAAGCATGAACCACTGTGCCCAGCCATTATGTGTCTACATTTCTATTTACCCCAGAGGGTAGGGTCTATGTCCATCACACTCATGTCTGCATTCCTAATACAGAGCACAGCTCCTGGCATTGTGCTTGATAAAAAGTCACGGAAAAAGGGAGAGAGATAAGGATATAGACATCACTTTGAGAATCACTTCTAGAGCCAACAGGGTTAAGTTGGAAAAGATTTAATAATTGCCTGGCCTAGGTTTGAATTACAACTGAGTTATCTTGGATAAGACATAGACTCTCTGAGCCTTGGTTTCCTCATATATAAAATGGGTTGTTAGGTGGGGCAAATTTTGTAAGTTTTGTAAAGCATCGAGTAGAGTCCCTGGCACTTAGCAGGTATGAAACAATTTTGTTTTCCTACTCTCCTTAAAAATAAAAATAAAAATCATCAAATAAATCTAGAAGATCAGAATTCTAGGTTATATTCTCTATTTCACTACAGCCTTACTATATGAACTGGAATAGGTTACTTCAATTCTCAAGACCTCAGTTTCCTTCCTGGTAAAATGGTAGGTGAGAAAATGAGGAATTAAGGAGTAGGCCTTATGACTGTCATGCTACTAAGAACCCAAGAACTCAAAACGTTTTTTTTTTTTTTTTTTTTCTTTCTGGATGATAGTATAGAAGCGGAGGGCTATGAAAGATTTTGCTATAGAGGATGTTCCTCAGTTTTAGCAGTCAAGGCGTGCAAAGCGTGCCTCCTAATGGTTTGTACTGCTGACTCATTTATACCTGCTTAAATTAGTAGGTAAATTGAGAGGTGGTAGTGTTGTTAGGTTACTGTTGAGCCTTTTAATAATTTATGAGCCATCTAGGAATTAATACACACTTTAAGTTCTCACTGCATTTTTCCTTATTCATAATTCTTTGCCTAATTGCTTTTTCCTTTAAAAATGGGGGAAGCTGAGACCTTGGATATTTGCCTAATGGCTCAAGCAGAATCATGACCTGGTTGCCAAGTCTTTCAGTTCTTTTATAGCCTGGGGACATTTGCCATTGAAAGAAAACTGATGGGTTTGATATTCCTGAAAGAGATATTTTGCACTGACCTCTGGCCCCATTAAATGCTTTCGCCCTTGCCCATTCACTGTAATGGGAGCAATAAATTTGTTTCAGTTTAGGACATTGTCAAGTAGGTAATATTGACAAAAACAAAATAATGCTTTGAAAACAGCCAGGATGAAATCATGAATGAATAAACATGTTGAACTTAACTGATAAATTAGCAAATGGTCATTCATAAGATCTGACTGGACCATTTCAAAGTTAGGCCAAATAAATTCCTGTCTCTAATAGAAATATCATCTTACTCTTTAGGCCAGAGGAAAGGTGGACTGCGTAGAAAGACACTGCAAAGCATAGAAAGGCATTTACCTCGTCTGACAGATCTGTTTTAAATAGATCTATTTGTTTTCAGCTAAATGCCAAAAGGATGAGCCAGATGACTCTAGTAGCCTTTTCTATGGCAAGACATTTATTATCCTTGTGTAAACACCTTTATTAGGCATCTCAGCAAGCTGGTTCTCCACCTTTTCTTTGTATTAGTTACTTAGATTGGGGCAAAGAACTGAAATTCTGTTCAGGTATTATTGTATGTGTTTCCTTTTGAGTATAAGAGATAACTTCTGACTTGGAGATATTCCTCATGAAGAAGGGGAGAAGTGTGCATATGGCCATTGATCCTGGTGCTAATATTATCACATAGGTAACATTGTTATGACACATGGCAATAAACCACAAAACATGTTTGCAAACTTGTGAGGCCTTAAGTGGTGTTGCCTTATTAAAAATCCAAATGGCTAAATCTTCCGGGGTACAGGTAGCCTGAGGGCATTATTGGCTGCATAAAAACTAATTGGACCAATTTGAATGGAAGAAAATTTTGCCTGAGGTCTTTAATCACACTAATAACCTAATGGTTTTCTGTTCAACATAGCCCAGGCTGTGTTTAGGAAGATGAATCCATGCATGCAGCTTAGAAAATTTTACGAAAGATCAGAGGGTTGAGAGGAATAATAAATCTCTCATTTAGAAAGTTTAGTGCATGTGTATCTCATGTTTTCGCATCATAGCAAGGTAACAGCAAGCAATTGTTGAATAAAGGAAAGTATCATTTTAGAAAGATCAAGCAAACATGAGAAAGCTGATTCTGATATTGCTATGATTATAAGGGATATTTCTCTAAGAAGAATTTGGTGTTCATCTTCATATGCACATAATCCAAAACTCTGTAACTTATTATCAGCTCTGTAATTCAATGAGCTCTCCAAATGGTAACTGAACAATAGTTTGACATGTGCTATTATTAAATGGAGTGTGTTTTAGTAGAAAGAGTATGGAATGAAAGTCTGAAAAACTTCTGTTCAAGTTAGGTTTTTGCCTCTGGCTAGCATTGTGAGTTTCTGCAAGTCATTCAAACTTTCTGAGCCTGACTTTGCATCCCCAAAACGCAGGTGAAATTAATTCCTTCCCAGACACCCCACAGGGGTTTTGTAAAAATGTTACAAGCTAGGCGATAGAAAAGTGTATGCAAGCTATAAAGCCTTCTACAAGTATAAAAAATTATTATTATTATATCATAGTCAAACTTAATGTTCTAGGTCTCTTTATTTTTATTTAATTGTTTTAATTTCACTCTTACTTTCAAGCCATGTAAAATAGTATACATCTGTTGTAATTCATCAAATCAAAGTTCCCAAGTTTGCAAAAGCCACACTCAGAAGAGCGTGATTTTAAAAAATGATTCCTTTTGGACTGCATATCCATCTGAAGTCTTCTTTGGAATGCAATTCAGTCAGAAGCAATTGTGGCACTAGCAAATATTCTGAGAATTCATGAAATCCCACAGCCAAAACCATGATTCATTGCTCCAATACCAAAAACATTTGGCAGGCTATAGTTTGGAAGCCACAACACTGTCTATTTTCAAGGCTCTAAATGGGGCCATTTGGATTCATTGTGACACTGCCTGGTCCCACCACACTAAAGAGATGGCACCAGAATTCCCCCGTCTCTTCAGACATTATTTTTTGTATTTCTTCTTGGGACTTGCTTAACAATATATCTCTTTGGATTAAATTGCATAGAGTTTTAGGAGTATCTCCTCTATCCTGTAAGCATTGCAACATGAATATTCTACAAATTTCTTTTATATAAGAATTCTTGTTAAGCAACTCTGGATTTCCTAGTGCCAGCCTTACGCAACCTGTCATTCAAATCCTTAACGATGGGTTTATGTGAAAGTGGTTTCTCTACGGTTTCCTTTGCTTCATTTTAAATGCCAATGTAGTTCCTCCTTTGAAATGGAGCACTAAATGCAATGGTTCCTTCAGGCATATAGCATGTTTCAGTTACCATTTCAAATGAAATGTATTTAGACAAAAGCTACTAACAGCACGCTGAGTAGCAGTGGTAACGTATAGCCAGATGCACTGTGGCATGTATGTACAAATCAGGCATTCAGCCCTGGCCAAATGTTGGACATGTCAGATAAGGAAGATAAAAGTCTCCTGCCTAAATGGGGACTGTGTAATCTCACTCTACCTTTCCAACATGCCAAAGCTAGCTTCTCAAAGTCTACATGATTCACGAATGCCTTCTAAAGAATCACGTGTGACCAGGCGCTGTGGCTCACACCTGTAGTCCCAGCACTTTCGGAGGTCGAGGTGGGTGGATCAACAGGAGTTCGACACCAGCCTGACCAACATGATGAAACCCCATCTCTACTAAAAATACAAAAAATTAGCCGGGCATGGTGGCACATTCCTGTAATCCCAACTACTTTTCTGCTGACGCACAAGAATTGTTTGAGTCTGGGAGGCGGAGATTGCAATGAGCCGAGATTGCACCACTGCAATCCCGCCTGGATGACCAAGAGAGACTCTGTCTCAAATCAAACAAACAAAAAAAGAATCACAGAATGTAAGAAATGGAGGAATCTGGAACGTCACTCGTCACATCTTGTGACCTCCAGGTAGGTGCCTGGATCCCTCTACAGCCAAGAGGTGCTTCAGTCCTTAGCTTACAGACTTCTAGGGATGGAGCAGTATCCCCTACTAGAACAATTCAATCTATTTTTGGACAGTTCTAATCTTTGGAAGTGCTGTGTTTTGTTTTAATTGTTGTCGATGTCTAAGGCTCAACATAACTCTGTGGGAATATCATCTATATGAAATGCCTTCACCATTTGAAGACTGTGTCAATTGTGGATATTCAGTCAGTCACAATTCAGTCTAACCACTTGTCATCTGGCACCGATCTCCCCTTCTTACTTACAAAGCAGTCAGGAGTAATTCTGTCCAACACTCTGCTAGAATCCAGTTGTATGTTCTAGCCTATTGATTTCCCCTTTATATTTATCTTCACCAAAAATATAATAAAGTAAATCTAGAATGATTTTCTTTTCTTAATGTATCCATGGTAGCTCCTAGGAATCAGTATTTTTCCAAGAGTGTGGAAATCTTCTGTTTAAATCATTCCTTTCTGAAGCTTTGCCTATAATGTACATTAACTCACTAGCCTAGTTTGTAGGCTCTGTCTTACTCCTGCTTTGGGGAGTTGAGGCTATATTTGCATATATTATTTTCTAGCACTTTTCCTATTATTCTTCACTCTTCTGCCATTAGTTTTAAATGCCCTGGTTCCTGTCTTTACCCAGGGTGCATTAATTCATTCACAGACAATGTGACCATTTGCAAACAGGCTAGTTTGTTCTGACAAGCCATGGCCTAAATGGCATGCACACTACAAAATACACTTTACATATTGTGGATTTGAGTGTGAACTGGTCTAATTGGCAGATGTTCACTAGGACATCTATACCCCTAAAGCATGAATTAATTAGTAAAAATATTTTTAGAAAAATTTGGTTCTATTCTTCATTTTAATAAATTATTCATATCCTAATGTACCTTTATAAAAACAGTGACTGATGATAATGTTTATATTTATGTATACATCATGGAGCTAATTTGAATTAGCACTAAAATAATATATACTAATATAACATGGTAGTATGCGAAAACTAACCTAAAGACTGTTACTCTCTTTTTATAAAATAAAGTTTTATTTTACATGCACAAAATTACCCATATAGTAACTAGTAATTCATATATATGGCCATCTGTGATATAGATCATCTTTTTAGCACAAGGACGACTACCTAGTTGACCAGCAATGTTGAAATACTTGCAAAATTGAGTGCTTTCCTTACCTGTCATTAGTTCGCATTTACTTTTGTTGAATTCTTGAGGCAGCTGCATCGCTGTAAGTTCCTTATTTTCACTGACCACAACTTCAGCAAATAGAGGTCCTGATGTATCTTCTAAACTCGGGCATCTGTGAAACACTTGCTGAAGTCTGGATGCGCATGGGTTGAAACAGCTAGTTCCATTGATCAGGGTCTGGGTTCTTCTGTTTTGTTTGACCTGGCCATGGGTAGCTTCCATCTGTCTGTCATCCTAGAACAGCATCTGGAGCCAGACTATGTGGTATCTATCTCTTGGGCAAAAAGGTTAAGTCCCCTGACATGGATTGCATTTAGCAACTGAACAAACAGAGCAGCTTGGATATGAGCTTTTATTTAGAGGAAACCAGATAGCCATTTTGGTGATAAAATATTGATCTCCTATTATCTTGTGTTGCCAAGACTACTGTGTATAGCACATTTCTTAAAAGGAGATAGAGTTTTAAAGAAGTTAGGTCTTATTAATAAGGGAAATTACATTTTGAAAAATGTCTTGAGTGATATTCTATTGCCATGTTTAATGTTGATTGAGAACACATCATGTCCCATTTAAGTCAATACTTTGTCTTTTTTTTTAAGCATTGCTTTCTTCTAAAAAAACAGCGTGTCGCCGGGCGTGGTGGCTCAAGCCTGTAATCCCAGCACTTTGGGAGGCCGAGACGGGCGGATCACGAGGTCAGGAGATCGAGACCATCCTGGCTAACACGGTGAAACCCCGTCTCTACTAAAAAATACAAAAAACTACCCAGGCGAGGCGGCGGGCGCCTGTAGTCCCAGCTACTCGGGAGGCTGAGGCAGGAGAATGGCGTAAACCCGGGAGGCGGAGCTTACAGTGAGCTGAGATCCGGCCACTGCACTCCAGCCTGGGCGACAGAGCGAGGCTCCCTCTCAAAAAAAAAAAAAAAAGCGTGTCTACTCTATAGCTTAAGGAAGTGAGGCCAAAGATGCAGTCATTTTTAAGGCAGGTAGAAAAAATTAATCAGTGTGAACTGATGTTAGCTTTCAGGAAAATCTGATGTCTTTAAATGAACATTTTGTAATAATCTAATTTTATTTAATTTAACATACTTTTATTTTAAGTATTTGCAAAGTATTGGCTAACCCCTGTGGGGAATCCAAAGATGTCAGACATAATCTCTGACCTCCAGGAACTATCTGTCTAACAAGGTTCACTAGCATACAAATACAGATAATTCTACACTAAGGCAGACTCTGATGAGTACTGTGTAGAATTATCAGGTTCTAGAGGGATATGGAAGAGGAAGAGGTTAATTCTGACTGGGAGTTTTCAAGAGGGCCTCAAGGAAGATGCCAACTTTGAGTTGGACCTTGAAGAATAATAAAAGTAGGTAACATTTATTGAGTGCTTGCTAAATTTCAGCAATGTTCAAAGTGCTTTAAACTTATTAACTCTTTTAAGTCTCATGATTAACTTTATAAGCTAAGTCTTGCTATAATTCCCATTTTATAGTTGCATCACTGAGGCATAGAATAGTTAAGTAACTTGCCAAGATAGTAAGTGATGGTGTCAGGATTCAAATTCAAGGAGTCTGGCACTACAATGCTCATTCTTAACCATAGTACTATACTGCTTCCTGTCAGGGATAAATAAGCATATTCAAGCAGTTGAGAGCAGCTCAGCCACAGTCATAGAGAAGAGAAAACCGAGGAATGTTTGAAAAATTCAGTTTATTAGTCTGGCTTGAACTTGGGCAAAAAATGTGTTGAGGAATTGTAGAATACAAGACACAGAGACACAAGTAGGGCTATAGAGAACTTGGTATATCGGCTTGGGGAATTGCAGGGGAATGCTGTGGTAAGGTTATTATTATAATAGGACCCTTTAGGGGGAGTACTGAATGACTGGGGAGAGAATGTCATTTAAGGATCTATTAATTCTATTAAATGCTCCAAAAACTCTTTGTTAAGCTTCTCTTATGTACCAGGAACTGTTCTGAGTGTTGAGGATACAGCAGGGAACAAGAGAGACAAGTCCCCACCCTCACTGTGTGGAAAGACTATGGAGGGTATATAAGTAAACAGATAAATAAACAAGATAATTTTCTATAGTTCTGAAAGAAGGAAATAAAGTGATGTGATGTGATAGAGAGTGGCCATGGGCAGAAGAGTATTCACTCAGAGTGGTGGTCAGGATCTGTGACTGTCCCAGGCCTGAACTGAGGCCTAAATGGCAGAGGAGGCAGTGATAGATGAAGGCAGGGCAAGTGTTCAGCAAAAGGGGATTTGCATTTATTAAGAAGAGCATTACAAGAAGAGTTAACAAATGCAGAAGCTCTGAATTGGGAAAGAGCTTGGAGGGTTCAAGAGGCAGAAAGAATGCCAAAAAGAAGTATTTAGCAAAAGATGATGGAGAGGGGAATGGGTTGAAGTTTGAGAAATAGGCAGGACCAGGACCTTGTAGGTAGAACATTTGTATTTTATTCTAAAAGAACTGGGAAGCCATTGAAAAGTTTTCAGTAGGTGAATGACGTAATCTGTTTTATATTTTGAAAAGATCACCCTGGATAATATATGAAGAATGGACAATATAGAGACAGAAGTGAAAGCAGGAAGATCAATTAGGTGGCAAGCTGGAAAAGCCCAAAGAAGAAAAAGATTAGTCTAGGCCTTGAGGCTGGAGAGAGGTGGATAGATTAGGATTATGTTTTGTAGGCTGAGCTAAAAAACTTGAATTGAGGGAGAAACGTGAGAGAAAGACGCTATTACAAAGGATGACTCCAAGAATTTTGGCTCAAGGTAACTGAATGATGTAATACTAGTAACTGAAATGGAAAGAACTGGCTTGAGGGCTGGGAGAATTAAGAGTTCTTCTACACCATTCAGGACATAGGCATGGGTAAGGACTTCATGTCTAAAACACCAAATCAACGGCAACAAAAGCCAAAATTGACAAATGGGATCTAATTAAACTAAAGAGCTTCTGCACAGCAAAAGACACTACCATCAGAGTGAACAGGCAACCTACAGAATGGGAGAAAA
>NW_012098432.1:4236107-4287040 GCF_000951045.1 Mandrillus leucophaeus
CCCAAATGTCCATCAGTGACAGACTGGATTAAGAAAATGTGGCACATATACACCATGGAATACTATGCAGCCATAAAAAAGGATGAGCTCATGTCCTTTGTAGGGACATGGGTACAGCTGGAGACCATCATTCTCAGCAAACTTTCTCAAGAACAGAAAACCAAATACCGCATGTTCTCACTCATAGGTGGGAATTGAACAATGAGAACACTTGGACATGGGAAGGGGAACATCACACACTGGGGCCTATTATGGGGAGGGGGGAGGGGGGAGGGATGGCACTGGGAGTTATGACTGATGTAAATGACGAGTTGATGGGTGCTGACAAGTTGATGGGTGCAGCACACCAACATGGCACATGTATACATATGTAACAAATCTGCACGTTGTGCACATGTGCCCTAGAATTTAAAGTGTAATTAAAAAAAAAAAAAGTTCTTCTACAGTCATGGTGAAGTTCTAGGGGGAACTAGAGTAGTTGCTTTGAGAATGACAAATGATGAATGGCTTCAAGAGAGATAATAGATATATAATTAACTGATGGATATAGATTTTAGGATGAGGGTTTTGATAAATTCAGGTTTTGAGTCAAATGAACTGGAAAGAAAGTGACCCCATTTGCCAAATGGGCAAAAGAGCAGGAGGAGTTTGAGAAAGGAGAAGGGTCAGGAAGGTAGGAATCAGGAAGAGCTTCATATTTGATGGTAGATAAATACATCATCTTTGGAATCTAAAAGACTTGGATTTGAATCCTGGATGAACTATTAGCCAACCTGTGTGACAAGTTACTTAATTGTTTCAGTGTCAGTTTTGTTATCTATCAAATAAGGAAATGATATTATATGTAAAGTAGTATATATAAACACAAAAGAATCATGTAATGAATATTATCACTATATATTATCATTATCATAAAAATAATATAATAATGCTTCTTGGGATGTGTTTTATTTATATTATTACTAAGATAATAATGTTCTTGTTTTAGTTCTTTTTAGTAAGGATTACAAGCACAAACTGGAAATTATTTATGTTCTTTTCCTATTTTACAGATAAATAAACTGAGGCTCAGAAAGGGTGGCATACCTGAGGTTATACTGCTAGAAATGTAACCTATGCATAAGAGCCAGGATTCACACTTAGATATGACTTAAACCAAATAATTCTGAACTCTTTCCCAACTAATCACTTTTAAGATAAAAGCTTCTTTGTATCACTTTGCCATTTCTCTCGGATCTATATTGAGTGGAAAAATTCTGTGTTTATAAAAGTGTTATTATCAGATCACCACACTGTGAAACTATGTGTTTTATTAATTTTCCAGTGCTGGACAATATTCCTCTCAAGGTCTGTCTTTGGAGGAGATGAAAAGAAGTCTTCAATACTCACCCATTGACAAATATGGTAAGTAGACAGATTCGTTAGGTTTGTTAAGAAAACTACCCTTAGGAAGGTGATATCTATTTAACGAAAAGGGAGAAAACATTGTATATTGTAATATCCAAAATGGCAGATGCTTTAAAAATGTAAAAGTATAAAGTTTGATTTTATATGTCTTTTATAACTCATTTACCTTTAAGGTTAATAACGTGTGTGTGAGCATGTGTGGAGTGTGCATGAGTGTGTCGTATATGTGTCATTATTTGTGAATGCCTGTTTGTGTTTGTGTACATAGAAAAAAGTACAACTCTTTAAAAAAAAAAAAAAAAAAAAAACTCCTTCTTCTCATGATATTCCAAATACTTTGTCAACATTTTATTAAGTCCATTGCTTCTAAGCCCCACAGTAAGTGTGTGTAGGCAGGGAGAGGAAAAACAAGAGATGAATTTTCACAATGACTTAATATGTTGGGAGAGCTCTTCCCCTTTAGCCAAGCACCCAAGGGTAAAGTGCAAATCCAGCCATTCCTGCAAACAGCTGGAGAGGCGGTGAGGACAGTTGATGGGATCCATTTTACACAGGGCTTCTTCAGAAAGAATTAATAAAGCTCTTGGAAATAATTAGCAAAGTTTTTTCAGGCCTCTGGAAGCCAGAGGGTGGACAATTGCCTTTATCATCAGCTGCCATATCAATGTGTTAGGGCTGGGATGTCCTTTTACCAACCTTTAAGCCTGAGAGGCACTATGTCTAATTGGAATTTTAGCACAATGGGCCCATTTATCCACTGCTACTTCCTTTGACTATATGAAGAACTGAAAAAGTGTCTGTCAGTTAAAGAGATCAGATTTATTATAAGAGCTGGGTTTGAGAAAGAATAAATTGGATGATGTGATCCTGGATAGGGGGCAAGAGACCCAGGAGACCTTCAGCTTTGGGATCCTCACCAATTCACCTCATCTGCAAAGACTCATTACCTAAGGCATTAGAAACCTTTTAAGAAACAAAGAAAAATATATGTTCTGAATGGATGCAGACAAACTACTTGGGCACATTAAAAAAAGGGAAACTTTGTGCTTCTGACTCCCAATACGTGTCTAGAATGCAGATGAGTGCTTTTTATCATCAGCTTTACAACATAATTGGCCAGTCCAGTAACAGATCCTTTTGAGGGGAAAATGCACTCCAAGTGTCACATCCTCACATTTTCTAATAGATATAATATTGTTTCTTCAAACCTTTACAGATGTAACTTCACAACCACAAAATATAGGGCATCCTTTGAAACATGTGCTTTGACCAGAAGTCTTTCCTTTAGTGGTGAGGTTTCAAGATGAAGCATTTCTTTAACTTAATTTGTTTCTTAAAGAAGACTCCCCCCAAGATGGAGAAGTAAGACAAATGTGGTGTAATAATGCAAAATTTGGGTTTTCCTATGCATATCTGTCTCAGGGATGGAAGAAAACATGAGGGTGTTTGGATGCAGTGAGAGTACCTATAAACAAAGAAGATACATTTGATATCTCCCATTAGGAGCATCACATCACACAGGAAAGAACCCTTTAATTGCCCTTTATTCTATTTCCAAACTGATTGCAATATAACAGCAATTTTATAGGCTGCTTCTCCCTCTGCTTTGCTGCCAAAGAGCAGAGCTCAAAAATGGAGATAAAATGAAACACATAGCTGTTTTCTCTATACCTGAGATCTTTTACCTTAAAGTAACAAAACATGCAGACTTGGTTCAGTCCTTTCCTAAAGCCTATGGTCAAATTTCAGTTGAGTTCCTCTTAAACCGACTGGGTCCACAATCCAACACATCTATTCTTACATTCTGGCAATAATGGCATCAACAATAAATGCTAGCCTCAATGCTTTACTGATTTTGCTGCTCATTCCTGAGGGGAGAGCCCACCCACCCTTGTGGGACATATGTCCACAATCAAATTTCCACTGGAGTCCTATGGGGCAAGAGGCACTGGAATATCACAGGCCAGTAAAATTGCATGTGGTATGTTAGAAGGCTGATTATGGTCATAAAAGTCTTACAGGTTTATGAAAGCATCTATCTGTGCCTGAAATGAAGTCTCATTTTTAGCCTGGATATAGAAAATATTTTGCTGTAGGAGGTAGATTTTGTTTTAGTCTACACAGAATTTAGATTCGCTGATACATATCCCACTGCCCATCATCTCATCCTGCCCCATCATAACCTTCCTCACATCTGACCAGAGCCAGTTCCAAAAGAAGTGAGTGGGAGATACCAGTTGACAGGAGTATCACTATCAGTGGCATTTTCTCTCAAGAGAGTTTATGTGCTACCTAAGATATTTTGACAGAGACCTTTCTTATGAAAATAAATATGTCTATCCAACTGCATATTGCTAGGTGTCTTAATGAAAATGTAGATGACTGGGTTGGTTATGAAAGCTCAGCTATCAAAGGGAAGCAAAAGCAGCAATAGCTATTGACAAATTACTCACTTTCACAGAAGCAATGAATGGCTTTCTTGCTTCAGAGTGGAAAGAAAACTGCTTCCCTATACATAGCCCTGTGGTTCTCTTGGACAGTGGCCTGATCCTGAGCCACTAGGTTCATTCTCTGGACACATCCAAGGCTATTGCTTCAAAGGGCATCAAATGCCACTGGTATTTAGACCTGAGAATTTTATGTACCTTTAAAATTTGGGCTACCAGGGAGAAGAAAACAAACAGAGCCATCTGGTTTGAGAAACAAAGGCTCTTTCCTTTCCCTTTCTTTTTTTTTTTTTTTTTTTTTTTTGAGACAGTCTTGCTCTGTCACCAGGCTGGAATGCAGTGGCGCAATCTCGGCTCACTGCAACCTCTGCTTCCTGGGATCAAGTGACTCTCCTGCCTCAGTCTCCCGAGTAGCTGAGACTACTGGCATGTGCCACCACAGCCGGCTATTTTTGGTATTTTAATAGAGATGGGGTTTCACCATATTGACCAGGATGGCTTCGATCTCCTGACCTCGTGATTCGCTTGCCTGGGCCTCCCAAAGTGCTTGATTTCAGGCATGAGCCACTGCGCCTGGCCTCTTTCCTTTTTCTTTACTGCTCTCTCTCCATTTTCCTTTCTATAGCCATTGTTTGTTTAGCATTCACTGGGTATCAGACAGTGCTAATTGTCTTAGGTGCATTGCCGACCTTATGAATAAGTGCTATTATTTCTCCCATTTACAGATGAAGACACTGAGGCATAGAAAGTTTAAGTTGACAAAAGTCACAGAGCCAGCAAATAGTGGAATCCGTGCTTAAACCCAGATTTGCCTGATGTGAAGGCCTGTGCTTTTAGCCAGCCTGGCATGCCATCTGCCTGAGCTGTACCCTTCTTTACTCCAAACCCAAAATGCCACCTAGCCAGCTTGGGTCCGAATTAGACATCCATCATTCATATTTGCCTGGTCTCAGCTCTCTGTTTTCATTGTAAATGTTGCTTCTGCTTTGCAACCACTCATCCACAACCATTGTCCAGATTCTCTGTTCACATGATCTGGAAGACCTGCCTGGTTCAGGCTGGTAATAAAAAATTGGGGAATGTACTGAAAGACTAGTAAGTAACAACTGAACTTCTTTTCTCATGCAGGCTATGTATCCGATCCCATGAGCCCTATGCATTTTCATTTTTGCCGAAATAGTAGCAGCTTTGAGGACAGCAGCTGACAGCATTCGGCATATACCTAAGGAGAGTTTTTTCCCCGAACTGACAGCAACGATTCCAACCACGGCAAGCTGGCTTCCAACTATAACATTTTATTCTCAAAGGTCTCCTTATATTGGAATGGTATTTACTGGTCCTATTTAATTCCCCACTATTAGCAGGCTTTGGATTTGTGCCTAAGGAATAATACGCAAAAGAACCAAGACAGAATGTATATGAAGAATTGTTTTTAATTTTGTAAATTAAAAAAAAAATTAGATCATTACTTGGAGATGGAGCCTAAGTCTGTGGTGGACAGATAATAATTATGTTTTCCAGGACTGAATTATGTAGACTTGTGTTTGACAGCTATGGGTTTGATTTCTTAGAACATTGTTCATTTTCTTTACTCATTATGTTACTTCTAGTGTTCACCTCTGTGATTAAAGATTCTTTGGTGAAATAGAAAATTGATTTAGGAGTGTATTTTATTTCAACAAGACATCCACTGAGTATATTTTTTTCCAGCCATATTGGTAAAAACAGTAACAAGTTTTAGGTCAAGAAGGCTGCAAATTGAAGGATAATCATGTATTTTGGTTTTGGCAAGAGAAATAAGGTTAGCAAAGGAATCTTGGACATCCTCTAAATCAAGGTTTCTCAACCTTGGCACTGTTGATATTTGTTGAGAGGGTGGGGAGTTGTGTCATGCATTGAAGGATGTTTAGCAGCTTTCTGGTCTCTACCCCAGGTGCCAGTAACACCCCCTATGATAGTTAATTTTATGTGTCAACTTGACTGGACCATGGGATACCCAGATATGTGGTTAAACATTCTTTCTAGGTGTGTCTGTGAAGGTGTTTCCTTAAGAGATTACCATCTGAACCAGTAGACTGAGAAAGGCAGATAGCCCTTCCCAGTGTGAGTAGCATCATCTTATCCATTGAAGGCCTGAATAGAGCAAAAAGGTGGAGGAAGGGAAGATTTGCTCTCTGCCTGACTGCTTGAGCTGGAGCATCCATCTTCTCCTGCCCTTGGTGCTCCTGGTTCTCAGGATTTCAGACTCAGGTTGGAATGTACACTATCGGCTCTCCAGCTCTCAGGCCTTTGAACTCTACCACTGGCTATTCTGGGTCTCCCGTTTATAGACAGCAGATCATGGGACTTCCCAGCCTCCAGAATTTCATATATATATATATATATATATACACACACACACACACATACATACATATACACACACACATACACACACACACAAACACACACATATATATCTGATTGGTTCTCTTTCTAACAGGGAGCCCTAATACACACACTCCCAAGTTATGACAATCAAAAGTGTCTTCAGACATTTCTACATATGCCATGGGGGACAAAATTGCCCCAGGTTGAGACCCATTTCTCTAAATTCAAAGAGGATAACCACAGGCCTAAAGAGCAAACAAGAAATTTAGAGCCTGACTCTAGCTGGCTGAATTTAGGCATACCTGCTTTCTCCTCCTCCTGAAGTAATGTGGGTTCATATATAAATGGAATTGGATAGTAGAAGTGCTGATTGCTCCTTAGATATCTGTGGCAAGCTCCGCTCTCCTCCACTTCTCTCTTGCCAGTTAGAAATTATGTTTCTAGAGGGCATTTTCTATCAGAAGAACAGCAAACCCACCTTTCAAATCCCTTTGAGCCTCTTGTTATGACTTATGGTTGCAAAGTCACAAATCCTGGCATGCTCTGATTAGCTTGTGGAGAGCCCAGTGTAGGTTCAGAGACAGAAATTAAAAGCAACTTGGTACTTCCAACTAGATTTATCTTCTTTTAGCCTCCAGCCTTTTAATTTCCTTACGCAATTATTCTGGAGTCACAGGTACTCTATCCCACCAATCAGGTTCCCAAAGGACTGTGTAATAAGCAGGACGGAGGAACCTGAAGTGACCGCTCAGGCATAAACCCTCTGGCAAAGACAGAGAAGGAGAAAAAGGAGCTGATTAAAGAACACCTGTCTCCATAGCTTTCCCTGTATTCCTTTGCTCTAGCTACTCTGGGAAACGAACCAGCACTTAGTCTGGGATACTTTGGGGGCTTAATCCTTTTATGAGTCGAGTTGAAAGAAATACCTTAGAGAGTTTTTTTCAAAAGATAGTTTTAACCAAAAGAGTCACAGTATACATAGTGCCAAATGTGTGTATAGTCAGGGCAGTGGACAGTGCTGGGGTAACTCTCGCTGGCTGTATTTAGGCATATCTGTTTAGGTAACCCCAGCCAGGTGTCCTCCCAGGTCATATTCAGAGAGAGGATTGTTTGCTTCTGAAATGCCCCTCTTTTAGAAAGAGATTTTCTAGAACAGATTCATCAAGATCTCTTTCTTTGTTTCCTCTAATTAGCCACCTCCTCTCTTCACACTGCATTTCCTGATGTTGCTGCTTCCCTCTGGCTCTTGTCTTGTCAAGTGTCTGCAAATAATGAGACTAATGTGTCTTGATTCCTGAGAAGGAGAACCTTTTCGCAGATTACAACCTGTAGCTCACAAACCCTTTTCATTACTGCACCCTTAATGGGGCCCAGGGATCATCTTAGAGCTTGTCTCAAGACCATGGGTTTTATAAGGTTTTTTTCTTCCTTGCTGAAAAATGTCTCACTAATTGCTTTCTTTTTCTCTCAGAAAAAATGAACTTCTAAGATCATGTTTTTGCATGCTTAGCACATTAAATTTCTTTCTACGTGCATGCAGCATTGCGCTCACTCTGAAGATGTTCAATTAACTGTAATTGTAAGCCAAATTATAGCAGCACCAGGAGAGAGTTATTCCAACAGAGTGATTATTTGGGTTAAATTATTTCCAAAGCTGACATTTCCCTAGGAAAGAGAAAAAAAATGGGTGCTTGTGGTAGGAGAAAAGGCTAATGCTAGACAATCCATCTAAAATGAAGTGTTTGATTTCTCTCTTTTTCTTTCTCTTTGTCTCTCTCTTTTTTATTTTTCCTTTCCCTTTGTCCTTCCTTTCCTATTTCATTTATTTGTTTTCTCTTTCTTAAACAATAAGCAGAGGCTTTGAAGTCACTCAGACCTGTCATAGTAGTTGTGTGACCTTGGGCAAGTCACTCAACCAGTCTGAGCTCCAGTTTATTATCTGTAAGGTGATAATAATAAAATTTATCTTTTTGACTGGGTGTGGTGGCAATCTCGGCACTTTGGGAGGCCAAGGCAGGCAGATTACCAGAGCTCAGGAGTTCAAGATCAGCCAGAGCAACATGGTAAAACCCTGTCTCTACTAAAATTACAAAAAAAAAATTAGCTGGATGTGGTGGTGCACACCTGTGGTACCAGCTACTCAGGAGGCTGAGGTGGGAGAATCACCTGAGCCTGGGAGATCAAGACTGTGATTGTACAACTGCTGTACAACCTGGATGACAGAGTGAGACCCTGTCTCAAAAACAAACAAAGAAACAAAAATTTATCCTGTAGATTTGCTATAAGGGTTTCAAATGATGTAAAGTATGTACTATAGTTCACGAACCACCATAACAATTTTCCCTCTTTTTTTTTTTTTCTTTAGATGGAGTCTTGCTCTGTCACCTGGGCGGGAGTGCAGTGGCGTGATCTCAGCTCACCGCAACCTCCGCCTCCCAGACTCAATCAATCCTCTAGCCTCAGCCTCCCAAGTAGCTGGGACTAGAGGCATACACCACCATACCCAGCAAATTTTTATGTTTTTTATAGAGACAGGATTTTGCCATGTTGCCCAGACTGGTCTTGAATTCCTGGGCTCAAGAAATCTGCCTGCCTTAGTCTCCCAAAGTGCTGGGACTACAGGCCTGAGCCACCAGACCTGGCCAGCATATGTTGTTGTTTGTGTTATTGTTACATGACTATGCATCCAAAGAACTATATTATAAAAGAAGAGCATGAAAACAGTGAAGACTTTTTTCTCCATTGTAAAAATAACTATCAATGTCCCTAAAAACTTCATCTTTGCAAACAGCAAGCTGGGGAGCCTACACTTCTGAGGCAGTTTGAGCCAAGATCCAGCAGACCTTAGATAGCAATGCCTTGTTTATCCTAAAATTAAATTAGAAGACAAATCAAATCTTTTCAGCCAAATACAAGAACCAGAAAGGATTCCCCAAGCAAGGGGGATGCTAAGTGAAAATAGAAAGAGTATACACTTACTGAGCACTATTATGTGGGAAAATGGCTTAAAACTACTTAAAATACAGTATTTGGCCTAATTTTCTGCATAGCCCTAGGAAGAGGGGATTATTGTTATTATTATTATTAAAGTGGGGAATCAGAGAAGCAAAGTAATGAATCCAAACTCGTATAGAATAGAGGCAGGTTTCAAACAACTTTTGTCTTGCACTCATGTCCATGATTCGTTCACTACACAATACAGTCTCCACTGTGAGAGAGGAAAAGATAGAAAAACAGCACATACTCACAATCCAGAATTGTGGTAAAAGTGAACAACTCTGCAGTTCTACAGTCCTGAGGAAAATTTGGAAACTATCACAGGAGAAGTTTCAGCGGCCAGAAAAATAAACCCTTTCCTGATTGCTACAGCTTATTATTGCAAAGTAAAATCAAAAAAAAAAAAAATCATTATTTTCCCTGTTGTAATTATGGAAGAAAAGGGGCTGGAATAATCTCAAGGCTCAAAAAAAAAAAAAATGCATTGTTATTTTCTAGGCAGAAAGAACCAAAAATGATTGACAGAAACAGGACTCTCACCATGATAAGCAAGAACAAAAAAGTTATAAGGGCAAAGCACAGCAATTAGGGAAGCCAAGGAGTTTCACATTTTCCTTTCCTCATTAGCACACTGGGTAGGGAAAGTGAGGAGAGAGGGTGTAGCCATCACCAGTAGGATTTGAATACCTTATTTTTTCCTAGTTTTGTTTTGCTTGCAGTTACTCAAGCATGCAGACTGAAGAGCTCCCCCTGATCAATTTGCTTCCATATTTCAAGAGCCACAAGGGCAAAGATGAGCCATTTGACATGTGCAATCCCTTCACTGGGTATCAGCTCAAGATTCAGCTGCAGCAATAACAGACTGTGGTCCAAGACTGTCAGCTCAATTAGCACCATATGCAAAACATGATGGAGAAGCAAAGTTCCTCTCTCTCCTTGGACATCCTACCTTTTATGAGGCTAACTAGAAATAAAAAGAGCAGGGGTTGCACATATCTCCTTGGGCCAGAGATCCAAGGCGGCAGAGCAGCCGACCCAGTGGCAGGGTGCTAATTAAATTAGGCTTCTTGAATTAAAACACTGCCATGGGGGCCAGGCCCTGCTGATGAGGATATGTCTCCAAAGCACTCCCCACCTAGCTTTATGTTTAATTAGTGAGATAAAAAGAATATTATCTCAAGTATCTGTCTTTTAACCAATGGGCTCATATGCAGAAGAAAGGTATCTTTACTATCTTTAAAGAAGGTTTTGAAGCGCACTAATTTCACTGACCTCCATCTCTTCTTTTTTCTCAACTAATCAGGGAAGGGTAAGATTGAAGCAGGACCATGATATGCAATAAAAATAATTTGAATGTAGGTTTGCCCTTCAGTGTTTTACTTATAATAATCCATGGTCTGCTTAACACCACTTCAAAAATTAGTCCACAGTGAAGAATATCAGGCTCGTCTTTAACACTATTTTTTTTTTCTTTCCTGAAACTCAAAATCATCTGAGGAATAAGAATTAATGTCAATATTGAGGGTACCTTGCGGTGATCAGAATAACAGATGACACATGTTTGCCTTATACAGTTATGGAACTATAAAAGGTGGAATAGCATAGAGCAGTTCTTAAACTTTAGCCTGCAGCAGAATTTGTAGAGGGCTCATTAAAACACAGGTTGCTGGGCCCACCGCCAGCATTGTGGAATCAGAAGCTCTGGAATTGGACCCAAGAAATTGTATTTCTAACAAGTTCCCAGAAGATGCTGATGCTGCTTGTCCTGGAACCATACTTGCAAAGCATGCGCATAGTTGTCAAGGGCATGAACTTTATAGTTAGGCTTGAGTGAATGTCTGGCTCCCCCCATCACTGTGTGACCTGTGCAAACATGGGCAAGTTACTGTATTTCTCTCACCTCAGATTCCTCATCTGTAAAATGGAGATAATGATTCTTACCTCAGAGACAGGATTAAGTGAAATAATGCATGAAAATCACTTACCACAGGGCCAGGCACATGATAAATGTTCCATAACAATTGGCCATGCTTGAAATCACATGACTGAGAGAGGAATCAACCAAGCACCCAGGGCTAATTATTTATTTCCTGGATGCTAAGAAAGCATTATGGTTTGAGAAAATTTGAGTGTTTGTAAGATAAGCCCTAGAGTAGCATGCTGCAATTGAGGCTCTATAACAAAAAGAATATGAAAATAAACACAATTAAGCCACCCACCATTACCATAACTAACTTCAAGTGGACACAACCTCACCACGTTCACCTAAGAGCAAGGCAGGTGCCTATTGCCTCTTGCTCTGTTCCCCTGAGCTTTCCTGTTGCCTTGAGGAGAAATATTCCAGGTCTTCCCAGCCCTGTGGAGATCAAAGCCAGGAAATAAATTCTTTCCCTTCTGCACAGCACCCCGTTGTCCTGAGGCACAGTCATGTTTAGAGCCTCAGAAGACAATTCCTTGAGACTGACAATCAGTTGCCCTGGGTTCCAAACAGCATCTAGCTCAATAACAAACTGTAAGATGTGCTCTCCCTCCTCTCCCTTCTCACTCTGACTTTCCTCCATTCAAACCTACTTTTATAGGATTGCATGCCTTTAAAAAGTAGCAGTTTCTGAACTTTTGCCTCAGGCTGTGCTTGCAGGTGGGACCAAACTAGGATAGACAGTATACAAATAAATTTTCACCGTCAGCTCCTCCTTAGTGAGGAGTGGTGTGTGGAATGAAGGAATAAGTGAATTAATGCTCAAATGAGAGTAAGAATGAATCAGTAAATGAATGAATGGGTTTAGTTGGATGTTAAGATGAGATTATATTTTTAGTCTTGTTTCTTTCAGTCCCTGTGATGTCTCCTGTTGTCTCTGTTTTCACTATTTCACAGTCACTTACATATGGCATGTGGTACTCAGCACTGCTGTGCTTCATCAACCCCTTTGCAGCCCAGCTATCATCAGCAAAATTAGGGAGTGTTACTAGGAGTTTGCTGCCTTTGCTCTATCTATTTCCATGAAGTTATTTGTTTCCTCTCTCTCTCTCTTTGTTGTAGCTCTTATTCTATTAATCTGCTTACTCACTTTCCTACTTTATTAGAATATTAATATTTAAATTTCACATTATTAATAGTATTCTTGATTTGCTTGATCAGTGTCTCCACAAGGTGGCAAGGACTTTTTACCTGCTTTTCAGGATCTTCTGTTATTTGCATGAAAATAATTGGATTCCTGGTGTGGTCTGGAGGATACCAACCCCCCAAACAAACTCTGTCTTCCTGTGCTTCTCGTTCCTTCCTTTTAAGCATTCCTCACCACCCTAGAGGACTAATGAGTACAATGATCTTTTATTACTTGTACTTTTAACTCTTCAATACTCATTAACCTGGGCCTCACGCATGGTTTTTCACCACTAGTCCAGGAAGAATCAGGAAGCAAAAACTCAAGTTTTTCTATAGGAGAGCTGCACCTACCCACCACATTATAGTTCCTCCTTAGTTATAATAATTGCCTGCCCATCCTTCAAGCCATAGTTCTGCACAAAGAGAACAAAGAAACTAAATAAAAAGCAGAACAAAACACTGCTGGATTAGACTGGGCACAGTGGCTCACACCTGTAATCCCAGCACTTTGGCAGGCTGAGGTGGGTGGATTGCCTGAGGTCAGGAATTCTAGACCAGCCTTGCCAACATAGTGAAATCCCGTCTCTACTAAAAATACAAAAAAATTAGCCAGGCATGGTGGCTTGTGCCTATAATCCCAGCTACTCGGGAGGCCTAGGCAAGGGACTTGCTTGAACCTGGGAGGCAGAGGTTGCCGTGAGCCGAGATCTCGCTGCTACTGCACTCCAGCCTAGGTGACAGAGTGAAACTCTGCCTCAAAAAATAAAAGAAAGAAAAAAAAAAACAAAAAACTGCTGGATTGGAAAGGTACCACATTAAAATTATAGATAAATACTAAAATGCAAACTAATAGCAACACAGGATTGTTATGCTCAGTGGAACCCAACTGTCTGAAATGTTTTTTTTAGAATTATTCACAAAAAATCTTTCACCTCTTGTTATACTAAGTCAATGAATTCTTTGGGCAAGTTCAACTGGTCAAATCTATGCAAAGCAGGCACGTTTTTAAAAATTTTAGTAATTAAAATAACTGGCTAGCTAAGAAAAGACTGTCTCAGTTAATTGGTGTCCACTGAAGAAACATTAAGCTTTAGGGAAAATGCATGTTTAATAGAAGTAATAAGTTATTAATACGAATGGAAATTCTGCATAATGTAAAATAGTGAGTAGTGGAAACTGTCCAAGTTGCTTGCTTAAGCTAAATTAGTATGTTCCTTTCCCCACCCTGTCCATTAAGCTGTTAATTGACTTGTATTAATACAGCTCAAGAATCACAGAAAGATACCTCCTGTTTGCATTTTTTCCATCAAATATTACTGCCATATCAAAAATGATTATTCATAACACAAGCCTTCATTGTAATTAATCAGAACCACATTGCACAACAAATAGGAGTGTTTACAAATGTTCTTACTCTGGTTAAAAGATTGCCTTTCATCCCCTTATAATTTTAAATAATCTGCCTTAAAAGTCATGTTTTCACTGATTTTTATATATTCCATAGAGTTTATTTTTCCTGTGGTGCTAATTTATGGGGTATGTTTGTAAAGCATGGCATTAATAACTATCCAAATAACACTATTCATTTAAAAGGGGCTATTAGTCGTGTCTCCAAGGAGAAGATGACTGGTTTTCTGTACCCTCATATAGCTGCGTGTCACCCTGCCGGGTCACTCAGGGATTTCATAACAGAGTACACAACAGGCAAATGAATGCTTGTTATCACTAATTAGAGCTTTGGCTCACAAGGCCTTTGGAGAATTAGAGCAAACTGTCTGTGTCACAAAGACTCCTTTTTCTCCATTCTTCTCAGGTCTAGTCAGAGACAGGTACAACATTCTCCTTTATTGTCTCCCATCCTCTAGGCCTTACCCTAGTTTCCACTTTGATTTTTAAAACATTTTTACATTATTACTTATTTTTCAGTTTTGAGACTGGAATCTCACTATCTGGTGTAGGTCAATCTTGAACTCCTGGACTTAAGGGATCTTCCTACCTCAGCCTCCCAAATAGCTGGGATTACAGCCACTGTGCTAGGCCCCCACTTTGGTTTTTTAGAAAACATTTTTTATTTTATGTAACAATCAATTCACAGGAATTTGCAAGACACTGTGCAGAGAGGTATTGATATTCATCACTCATTTTCCCCAAATGGAATATTTTGTGTTAGTATAGTGCAGTTCCAAAACCAGGAAACTAACATTGGTCCAGGCTATGGTTTAAATGTGTGTGTCCCTCCAAACTTCATAAGCTGCAACTTAACCCCTAAGTTGATGGTATTAAGAACTGGGCACCTTGGAAGATGATGTGATTAATGCCCTTTTAAAAGAAGCTTCACAGAAGTAATGGCGAGAACAGAACCAAATTAGAAAACACTCTTCAGGATGTTATCCAGGAGAACTTCCCCAACCTAGCAAGGCAGGCCAACATTCAAATTCAGGAAATACAGAGACCACCACAAAGATACTCCTTGAGAAAAGCAACGCCAAGACACACAGTTGTCAGATTCATCAAGGTTGAAATGAAGGGAAAAAATGTTAAGGGCAGCCTGAGAGAAAGGTCAGGTTACCAACAAAGGGAAGTTCATCAGGCTAACAGCAGATCTCTCAGCAGAAACCCTACAAGCAAGAAGAGAGTGGGGGCCAAAATTCAACATTCTTAAAGAAAAAAATTTCAACCAAGAATATCATATGCAGTCAAACTAAGCTTCATAAGTCAAGGAGAAATAAAATCCTTTACAGACAAGCAAACACTGAGAGATTTTGTCACCACCATGCCTGCCTTACAAGAGCTCCTGAAGGAAGCAGTAAACATGGATAGGAACAACCGGTACCAGCTACTGCAAATACATGCCAAATTGTAAAGGCCATTGATGTTATGAAGAAGCTGCATCAATTAATGGGTGAAATAACCAACTAGCATCATAATGACAGGATCAAATTCACACATGACAATATTAACCTTAAATGTAAATGGACTAAATGGCTCAATTAAAAGACACAGACTGGAAAATTGGATAAAGAGTCAAGACCCACTGGTGTGCTGTATTCAGGAGACCCATCTCATGTGCAGAGACACATATTGGCTCAAAATAAAGGGATGGAGGAAGATCTACCAAGCAAATGGAAAACAACAAAAAAAGCAGGGGTTGCAATCCTGGTGTCTGATAGAACAGATTTGAAACCAACAAAGATCAAAAGAGACAAAGAAGGCCATTATGTAATGGTAAAGGGATCAATTCAACAAGAAGAGCTAACTGTCTTACACACATATGCGTCTAATACAGGAGCACCCAGATTCACAAAGCAAGTTCTTAGAGACCTACAAGGAGACTTAAAACCATAAAACTCCTAGAAGAACACCTAGGCAATACCATTCAGGCCATAGGCATGGGCAAAGACTTCATGTCTAAAACACCAAAAGCAACAGCAACAAAATCCAAAATTGACAAGTGGGATCTAATTAAACTAAAGAGCTTCTGCACAGCAAAAGAAACTACCATCAGAGTGAACAGGCAACCTACAGAATGAGAGAAAATTTTTGCAATCTATCCATCTGACAAAGGGCTAATATCTAGAATCTATAAGAACTTAAATTTACAAGAAAAACACAAACAACCCCCAAAAAAGTGAGTGAAGGATATTTACAAATGCTTCTCAAAAGAAGGCACTGCATGTTCTCACTCATAAGTGGGAGTTGAACAATGAGAACACATGGACACAGGGAGGGGATCATCACACACCAGGGCCTGTGGTGGGGTGGGGGACTTGTGGAAAGGGACAGCATTAGGAGAAATACCTAATGTAGGTGACAGGTTGATGGATGCAGCAATCCACCATGACATGTGTATACCTATGTAACATAACTGCACATTCTGTACATGTAACCTCAAACTTAAAGTATAATAATAATTTTTTAAAAATTTTAAAAAGAGAGTTTCCTTCTCCCTTCTGTCCCTTCTGCCATGTGAGGACACTAAGACAGTGCCATCTATGAGAAATGAGCCCTCACCTGACACAGCATCTGCCAGCAGTTTGATCTTGGACTCACCAGACTTGAGAACTGTGAAAAAAAAAATCTCTGTTGTTTATACATGACCAAGTCCCAGATACAGTCATGTGCTGCATAGCAATGTTTTGGTCAAAGACTAACTGCATATAGGATGGTGATCCCATCAGATTATAATGGAGCTGAAAAATTTCTATTGCCTAGTAATGTGCTGATGATCTTGACTCTACATAGACCTAGGCTAATATGTGTGTTTGTGTCTTAGTTTTTAATGAAAATGTTTAAAAAGTACAAAAATAGAAAATTTTTAAAATGCAGAAAGCTTATAGAACAAGTATATAAAGAAGTAAAATATTTATGTACCATGTACAATGTGTTTATGTTTTAAGAAAAGTGTTATTACAAGAGTCAATAACACATTAAAAATGTATAAAGTAAAAAATTATAGTAAGATAAGGTTAATTTATTGAAGAAAAAGTTTTTAAAATAAATTTAGTGTAGTCTAACTTTACAGTGTTTATAAAGTTTGAAGTAGGATATAGTAATGTTCTAGGTCTTCACATTCACTTTCTGACTGACTCACCCAAAGCAACTTCCAGTCTTACAAGCTCTATTCATGGTAAGTGCTCTATACACATGTACCATTTTTTTCAATCTTTCATGCCACATTTTTACTGCGTCTTTGCTATGTTTAGATACACAAATACTCATCACTGTGTTGCCTACAGTATTCCGTACAGTAACATGCTGCACAGCTTTGTAGTCTAGGAGCAATAGGCTACACTATAGATATAGCCCAGGCTATAAGGTTTAAGTTTGTGTTAGTACACTTCAACATTCCCATAACAAACTTGCTTGACATGTTTCTCAGAATGTATCCCTGTCATTAAGCAGTGTGTGAGAGTGTTTTGTTATAGCAGCATAAACAGACTAAGACAACCCACTTCCCCTATTAAATGGTCCTATTATTTGCTGCTAAGTAGAAAGAGGCTCTGAGTCCATCTTATTTTATCAGCTGCAGCAGACAAGTTACAAAAGAGTTAAAAAAAAAATCAAAAAATAGGGTTCTCAAAATACTTAAGTCCTTTACTTCTCTAAAGTTTCGTACAATCTAGCTGTTTCCTTGACCCATGTATGAACCCTGCCTTAGAGTCGAAATAAGAGCAGAAATACTACTAACAAGAGCATTGCAATTTTGAATGCCACTAAAAAGAATATTACAATGTTAAATGCCAATAACAAGAGCACTGCGATTTTAAAATCTCTTCACAACCATTTAAAGACAATTGTGTTAAACCATCACGCAAGAAGCTTCGGTTGTGAAAAAAATTGTCTCAATTGCTAGTATCTTTATAATCAAATTCAAACCTTATTCTTGGGACCTCGTACCTATTTATATATTGGTACCTATGAATATTTGGAAAACATATATGTATTCTCTTTCTTTTCAATTAAATGATACAGTTATTTTAAAGAGTGTGTCAAATGTCTGCCTTTTATAATATAGTGACTCTATACTTTGAAGGGTCTTTCCATTATAACACTAGTAGAGCCTACTTAAAACATATATATATTTTTTTTTATTGCTGAACTTGTAGGAAATAAGGAAACTCTTTTTTTTAAAAAGTGAGCTACCAGCAGTGATCTTGGTAATCACAACAGAAAATCAAGGTTTCCCTGAGCACAATGAAATAATAGTACTAAAATTCAACAATAAGGAGAAGATTTACTAAAGACTGGCACATTAAACTGGACCCCAAAAAATCATTCATGAATTAAGATTAACTGAATACACATGCATAATTAAGAAACAAACCATCATGAATAAAAGTCAGTGGAAATAACAAACTGCAGTGACAGATCACTAAGAATTCCAGATAGTGGAAGAATCCATTTCAGAACAGGAAATAGCTAAGTGTAAAATATTTAAAGAAATTTTTAAAAGAAATGATGTGAAGTGTGAAAACTTAACAAGCAGCCTGTGACTATCAAAAATGATCAGGTAGATTTGGATTAGTGACTGCATAAAACCTTAAGAAAGAAAACAAAATAGACCAGGTGTGGTGGCTCACGCCTGTAATCCCAGCACTTTGGGAGGCCTAGGAAGGTGGCTTACCTGAGGTCAGGAGTTCGAGATGAGCCTGGGCAACATGGCGAAACCCCGTCTCTACTATAAAGACAAAAAAGTTAGTCAGGTGTGGTGGCTGGTGCCTGCAATCCCAACTGCTCCAGAGGCTGAGGCAAGAGAATCGCTAGAATCCAGGAGTCGGAGGTTGCAGTGAGCCGAGATTGCGCCACTGCACTCCAGCCTAGGCAACAGAGTGGGACTCCATCTTAAAAAAAAAAAAAGAAAAAGAAAAAACAGAAAATTGTTGAAAGCACAAGCTCAGTGGATGCATTAAACAGAAAATTGGAAACAGAAATAAAAATCAAATTGGCAGATGACTCTGAAAAAATTATATAGAATGCAACATTTAAGAACAAAAGGGTAGGAAAAAATCTAAGAGCTTTTTGCCTCACCTGTGAGGAACTAAAACACCTGCCCTATCTTCTTTCCTTTGCCACTAGAGCCTACTTCATGAGAATGCAAGGTATGTGTGATAATAACCTGTAAATGGAAACCACTATTACATGCCAACAGGTATAATCCATGAGACTGCCTTGGTCCCTTTCCAACTTTTCTCCTTGGGCTACTCTTGTCTAACTTATTTTTCTCAAAACCATTCTTGTTTATTATACCATGATTTCCCTTGGAGATGAATTTTGGGAGATAAGATAAATACACACTGTGATTTGACCCTTCCCAACCACTTTTGGATCAGCTGAGGCAGATGTTTTTGAGGGGTGGACTGGACAAGCGTGGAGGTTAGAGGCACTCAGTTTAGAGAAGGCGCCTTGACTTGGTGGATGGGGGTGCACAATTATCTTACATTAAGTGTCAGGGGTCACAGGGGCTAGTGATTGCGACAAACATGGGCTCTCTACTTAGACACAGCACTTAACACCCCATGGCTGTCCAGAGGCAACATCAGCCCCACGTCCACCAGGACTCGGCTTCATGGATCTTATGGTTTGCGAAAGGTGATGAAGCCCTGAAAACCAATAGAATCTATTATGGGAGAAATATTCTACTCCAGAAGAGGCCTCAGTGGTGAATGGAAGGATATTGGCATCTTACAGAGTAATAGTGTACAACTCAAAAACTGTGTCTTGGATGACAGAACAATGATCCCACCATGGCTCTTGTAATTGCAGTAGGACTGTGCATTGGAAACGTTGTAATTGTAGCAGTATTATGTATTGGAGACGAATTTCAGTGGTGTGGAGGGCGGGATAGAATGTTGTGACTAATACAGTGTACTCTAAAGCAGTAGTTCTTTATCATGGCTGCACAGAGAGCTTTAAAAAGTATTGATGGCCTGGTCTTACCCCAGAGATTCAAATTGTCTAGGGTGAATGGGGATCAGGATTTTTAAAGCTTCCCATGGGACCCCATGTGCAGCCTAGGCTGAGAACCACTGACTAGTCGTTCTCAAACTCTAGCTTACATCCATATTACCAACACAATTTGAATTCTAGGTTCTCAAAATCTGGTCTCTGTCGTAGCAGCATCAACATCACATGGAAACTTGTTAGAAATACAGAATTACAGGTGGTTTGCAGCCCTATTGAATCAGAAATTCTAGGGATAAGGCCCAGTAAATTCTATCCTACTAAACCCTTCAGTCTTACACAGACCAAACTTTGAGAACTCCTGTTGCGGATGGAGACACTTTGCCTGATCTGAATACCAGCTGTGATACTTCCTTGCTCTGTGTCTTGAATATGTTACTTCACTTTTCTGTGCCTCAATTTTATCATCTGTAAAATGGGCTAATAGTATCTTCCTCATGGCATTCTGAGGTTTAAAGAGTAAAGGAGAAAAAGAGGAAAACTAAAGAGTAAAAGAGTACAATAGTAAAAGCATAATGGGTTAAGGTATGTTATAACGATTTAAATTGGCTTGTGAAATAACATTTAGGTCTACTTTTTAATCACAGTAGCTATTCAAACTTGAGATTAGTGGTCGGGAAGCTTAGCTGCACGTATCAATCACCTGGGAAGATTTTTGTTGTTGTTGTTCTTATGCCCAACTTCTACCCCCAGAAATTTAAAAAAATCTGTCAGGAAAATTCTGATATACAACCAATATCGTTAATATGCAGGAATTTAGATTTGAGTTTGTTAAGCCATTTTGTGTATGCTTAGACAGGTTTGTAATTTGTTGAATTTTACTGGAGAGTTCAGTGCTAAGTAGGGAGTCATTAACATTATGATCAGTTCAGTGGGAAGAGTTTCCATTCATTCTCAGAGATTTTCTTTTCTTTAAGTTAATGACGGGTGTGTGTGTGTGTGTGCGTGCGTGCACGGGTGTGTGTATGTATGTGTGGTAAATAACCACTGTCTCTCTCTAACTGACCTTGACAGTCTCAGTGGGGATTATAAAAGGGCAGTGACTAATTTCAGTGACCTCTAAGATCCAGACAATCAAAATGTTTCGCCTTATACTGCATTTGAAAACTTGGATTTCCATGTTTGCAAAGCAAGAACTAAATTAGTTGTTCTAAAAAAAAAAAACAAAAAGCAAACAAACAAAAAAAAAACCCACTGAGTTATAGAGAGTAAATTTGATTAGAAATTAGGATTCTGCGTCTCTGAAAAGAAAATCTGACTAATGAGAAACAGCATTTTGAAGTGAAACAAGCTCTAGACTAAAGATAGAAGTTCCAGTTCTGTTTTTGTCCCTAATCAATGTGTAACCCACTCCTCAGACCCTCTGGGCCTCTGCTTTCTCAATCTGATACATAAAGGGGAACAGGTAGAGTGTGTGATATCTAATGTCCCTACCAACTGTAATGTATTATGAAAATTACTAGTTTTTCTCTTCAATCAACAAACTCAGATACTCTATGCATCCTATCAGCATCACTCAAATCTGGCCTTAAAAATGTTTAGAACAGCATATAACAATGTTCCCCCAGTCTGGATGTTATTTCAGGTATTCATTCATTTCCATATATTTATTGAGCATACACTGTTGCCAGACACTGTTCTTCACACAGGGGATTGCACGTGGACCAGAACAGATCACATCTCTTCTCTCATGGGGCAAATACTGCTCTATTGAAGAACAAATCTACCTGTGTTAACATGAAATGTAATTGTCAGAATTCTGAAGTTATTTTTCCCTTCTTCACAACATCTCACATTTGCATTCTAACAGATACAACAGAGAAGATGGGAATGGAAAGGAAGGATTGAAAACCTGACTAAAATGAAGTTTTTAAAATAATAATCTTAAAAGGAGAGGCAAATTCTAATAAATCATCCATTCCCCTGAATGATTAAATGTCATTAGTTCCTTACTCTAGTTGTTTCCAAATATTTGTGTTTAAGGCACATTTTGAAAATTAAAATTTCTGTGGCAGAGTGAAGATAATTCTTCATAGTTACAGAACTATTTATTAAGTTGAAAGCACTTTAGAAGAGGTCTGCAGGGCACAATCCTCAGGCCAAATCTGACACTTTGCCTCTCTTTATAAATAAAGTTTTATTGGAACACACCCATACCCATACCAATTCCAATTCTTGTAAGTATTGTCTATGGCAACTTTCATCCTAATATTTGCAACTTTATATCCCACAAAGCCTAAAAGATTTAATATTTACCACCTGGTTCTTTACAGGAAAAGTTAGCTAATCCTTGTGCATTAGCAGTGAGATTTTGTTTGAATACAACTGTTAACTGCCTTGTATTAGTCCTTTTACACACTGCTATAAACAACTACCTGAGACCGGGTAATTTATAAGGAAATGAGGTTTAATTGACTCACAGTTCTGCGTGACTGGGGAAGCCTCAGGAAATGTACAATCATGGCAGAAGGTGAAGAGGAAGCAAGGTACATCTTACATGGTGGCAGGAGAGAGAGAAAGCAAGGGGAAAGCTGCCACACACTTTTAAACTATCAGATCTCATGAGAACTCCTTACTAAACAGCATTAGGGCAATGGTGCTAAACCATTAGAAACCACTCCCATGATCCAATAACCTCCCACCAGGCCCCACCTTCAACATGTGGGGATTACAATTAGAGAGGAGATTTGGGTGGGGACATAGAACCAAACCATATCATGCCCTGATGGTGTACTCAGACACACTAGAGGGGCACACTTCCTTTCCTAGAAACAGCTAGACGTTATGCTAGGACTCTTCTTCCTTGTAGCAACACCAAGCTGGATGACCCACTCATTTATTTTACTGGCAGACATCACTTTAATAGTATATAGACAAAACAAATTTTGTACATTAATCAAAATTTTGGCTACTAACTCTGGATGACTGCCAGGCCACGAGAAACATGGCCCTCAGCTATTCATCTTGTCCTTTACGCTAGTGGACTGCCAATATTTCTGTTCACATACCTCTGAAAGGGTTTTGAAAAACAATATCCCTTCATATATTTTTATATTGACATGTAAACATTTTTATATATTTAAGTAGTTACAGATATGACTTCTATCATTTTATAAAACAAGACATTTTAAGATGAAATGGTTGTATCTCTTTTCTACATGTATCCAAAGAAATGAAAATGCCATAGCAATTCCATATCACCTTTATCCATGTCGTGGATGCAGTGGGGTGCCACCCTGATAGTCTCTTCACAGTGAACACGATCGGCCTCCAGCAGCCTGGGGTAGGGTATGCTATCTGAGTTTCTCCACAGGAATTGCTTTTGACTGAAGGGACCACCCAGTCCAAGATTATGCTTGTTCCTGAGTAGGAAGCCAACATCAAGCGACTGTCCTATTGTGGGGACTTAGAGGCCTGGTCTCTCATCTGCATTTGACCATCCCACCTTGAGAGTTCCCCTTTGAGGAGTTGCGCCTCTGTGGCAACTACATCTCTATCTATCTTGTATCTTGGCCCATTTCTGCTTTTTCAGTTCTCCACAGTGTTGTTTCCAGGGCATGCCCCAATAAACCTTCTGCACACGAACCTCTAACCAGAGTGTTTTGGGGGAATCTGACCTAAGACATCCATTTTCAAAAGTACGTGGCTAAGCTCTTCTTTAGTGTTAGAAAGTCTCATGTTTTTTATTTTCTTAAACTTACATTTCCATTCCACTTTGCCACAGATTTGTATGCTACTTCAGTATATTTTTATACTTAAAAGTCTTTTACTTCTCAGCCTGTCATAATTATCTGCCATTAAATTATTACGTAAATTAAATTTTAATTTAAAAAATTTCTTGTGACCATAAGACTCTATGTGCTAAATATCGCCTGGACTGAGCTATCATTGCAATTATTAGTAATACACATTTGATCAAAACAACATTCATACCATAAATTTTGGCAAATATTACACATAAAAGGTAAAAGTAAAAATGCATCTAAGATAGTGATTTCTATTTTTAATTTGTTTGTATGTCTGTGAACAAATATTATTTACTGCTGAAATAACAGTGTTCAACATCAGTTCTATTCCACTTTTGGTTTCATTTTCATAGATATAAAAATATAGTAATTATGTATGTCACATAAATAAGTGGATGGGAATGGAAGTCACTTTGTTATATTGTACAACAATGCTCCGATTTGAACTCCTTCTGATTTGGCAAAATTTACAGGCTGATAATATACCAAAAATATTTCAATGATTTATCAGTTGGCAATTCAATCACATCCTCATTTAATTTTGTTGTAAACAAAGAGTTGAAAACCACCCGATTTGCAGAAAGATTTGTTACCCAGTCATTTCCAGGAAGGAAAGTCCTTCCCCTATGCCATATTTCACATTGTTCCTTTGTCTGATTTGTGTCTTTCTAGGAGTCATTGCATCACAGTAAACTTGGTAAGTGAATGAAGAGTTGGTCTCTATTGTGAAAAGACGTGGGGGTCTGACAAAAACTTTGACTGCAGGCTAGTTCTCAAGTCCATTTTAAGATACAGTGCATATGGAGGTTAAGCATCTGCAAACTAGCCTTGCCAGTGAATCCCATGAAAAGTTTCATCTTCCCTGGGAGGTACATTTACACCAGTTTGAAAGTCTCTGTGTCTCATTAGCACCAATCTCCTGAACAACTGTGAGATTTCTCGCATAATTTTTGGTTCCCTAATATAATATTTAATTATAAATAGATATTTAATAAAGACCAGGAAACATATGACAAAGCAGCAAGACTTAGACACCAGCATCTCTGTCCCAAGAATCTTCTGTGTACTGCATTTTCCCTAATTAAAAATGAGAGTATTTCAACTTTCCAAAATACTGTTGAGTCCCACATATTATTAAATAGCTTGAGCCTTCTGGAAAAAATTACAAAAGGCATGTGCATTCTCAAATTTCAGCATTTTATCTTACAGATTTAGTTTCCAGTTATTTTGAAGAGCTTAGTTTCCCTGTCACAGGGTATGCTATTAGCATAAAGAACAAAAAAGCAAAGGAAAAAAAAGAGGGGTAAATTTGAGAGCAACTTTTAAAGAATTCCAGCTGTATTTATTCCTTGTTCTTTTGTACCTCTTGCTGCTGGCCATGGTGTCAGGAACTTATTTTTTAAATGACATAATCAAATGGTACAGAAAACAGAGAGGAAATATTACCCAAGGTCAGAAGCGGCCTCTTCTGGGCTGTCCTTGAGTCTGTTGGAATATTTCACTTACTAGATGAATCTTCCTTAAGGCTTTCTTTTCTTTTCTCAAACAATCATTTTTCCAAAGGCAATAATTCTGGCAAAATTACTGATCTTAGAAGGATTAAGGAACTCAACTGTACTTTAAATTTACAACACTCTTAGAAAAGGCTTAACTCAAGAAGTTCAAGCAGAAAACCTAATTCTACCTACATTTCCTTTGATTGCCTATTTTTCTTTTGAACTATTTTAATAATCTCCTTTGTTCTTTGATTTACATTAGCTGGAAATATAACTGCCTTCTCACTGATAGAGGATATATTGAGAAAGTTTAAATTTTTCCCTTCTACAGGTAAACAAAAACATGTAGATGTTCACATACAGTATCTTAGTATCTATTTAAGATACCTCTTCTTAGAAGTCATGTATATGATAAGAAAAAGTCCAAATTTTCTGTCAGATGACCTGAGATTGACTGATTTTTAGACAAGCCATTTAACTTTATTGAGCTTTTGTTCAGTTACCTATAAAATGGTGATAGGCGATAATAATTTTTCTCCCTGACATTATCTCATGTGAGTGTAGACAGTCAGTATAAATACATCATATACTGTACGCAAAAATACAGCCCAGTGAAACTAATTCTTTCTTCTCTGCTCTGTGGAGTTCAAATATTGTAAGGCAAGAACACAGAGATTTTAAAAGTTGAGTCTTATTTACAAAGAACCATTCACATGTATCTGTAAACGTATGATTGATTTATGTTTTAATAATGAAGAAACAGGAAACAAATCATTTCAGGTGAACATACAAGTAATTTTATCAGCATAGCATTTGCAGAGAAAGAATTAACTTATTCAAAATATCACAATACTGAATTTCACAGTCAAATTCACATGCAGATTGTAGAATTATGTTATGGGATGTTTTGATGGAGTATGTTAAATATAAAAGTAATCCAAAGCAATTACCACTTAGCACATTGTACAAAACTAATTTTTCAAAGGGATTAATAAGTTTACTATCTTTCCCATAAGGTGCGACGTATTCAAAGTGCTCTGTAGCATTGAGGTTGAAATCAGGAAACAAATACCGTTAGAGCTCCACAGTAATACAGCTCAGTAATAAATGAACTTGAATATAATGTAGTTGAAATCTACTCATAAAACTTTAAGACAGATGATGGAGATTTATGATGTGCAGTGAGTAATATCCTTTAATAGGGAGTAGGGCAGAGGGACTTCGTGCATGTATCCATAAAATCATAATAAAAATAAGTTTAAGATTGACTTCACCACTTTTATATTGAGTGCCATTTACTAGAGAAAGAGACAGATAAATGAAAAGACAGGAAAAGATAGACATAGAGAGGCCAAGAAAGAAAGTTCAAAATGCCTCTGTAGTTGACTTTCCAACTGAGACTAATCCTCAATACAATCAATAGTCCATGACAGCAGTTTTCAGACATCAGTGTACATCAGTATTACCTGGAGGACTTGTTAAGCTATGGGTTACTGGACCCAACCAAGAGTTTCTAATTTAGTAGGTAGGAGACAGAGGCTTGGAACAATTTCCAGGTAATGCTGGTGTGCTGATCCTTCTGATCAAGGGACCAGTCTACTATCTGGCCCAGTGTATTTTTGATCATTGAATGACTCCATTACACATTAAAATGGAAAATACTTATTATGATAATATGACTGGTCCCTAGGGGCCTTGAGTGTAGTGTGGCCAGCATGGATTATATGATGATTTAGAGCAGTGGTTCTCAACCTTGGCTACATAGAAGAATCAAGTGAAAAGTTAAAAATAGATATACTGATGCATAGATCCATCTAAAATGAATTAAATCTGAATCTCTGGGGTGGGTAAAAGGGTTGAGTCATTTATAAAAGTGTCCTATGAAAATCTAATGTATATTCTTGCTGGAAAATCACTGCTTAAGGAAATTTTTTTTACCTTCTTACATAGAGAAATGGTAGATAAATACATGCCCTCTGGGGCACTGGTTATGTCTTCAAGGAACTGAAAACCCCTAGGAGGCAGGCTGATACACAACTAGAAAATAATATCAGGGAGTAATTCAGAATGCAATTGCGACTGTTGATTTATAATGAACTGCAAGGTTAGTTCACAGGTTTGAAATAACAGAACTTGGGAAGGTGAACAGTACACCCATTTAATCCAAGTTTCTTTTCCATTTAATAACATCAACTAAAGAGTCTAGAATGTTGGCATAATGCTGATATGCTATGCCTACCGCTATAATTATTATACTTATTCCACTTAGCTAAATTATTTACTACTTTTATTTAAATCTGAGTGGCCCTATAAATAAGGCCCCAGGGACAAAATGCTGGAAGCTACCCCTTTACTAGTCTACCCCAGAAAGCAGAACTACAGAAACACACACACACAAAAAAACAAAAAACATTTTGAAATAAGATTTTCACTTTGTTATTCTGGCATAAATTAAAAGAACGACTATTTCTAAGTATAAGTGAATATACATGCCAATAAATCTTTTGCTGGAAGAACTTAGAGATTTGGAGCAATTTTAGTTTTGAGTGTGCGTGGGAGGACCTTTAGAGCTCATTTTCACAGGCCAATTCATTAAAGCCCCAAACCACAGATTTTAAGTAAAAGTCCTATGTATGAAATTGAGATTGTGGAATTGATTGGGGCTCTGTATTGTAAAATAAAAACGACTTTAAACAAACCCCTAACATTACAAACTGGGCCTTCCAGTGATCTTTGGTAAAAGTCAAACATTTGAAAATTATCATTTTCATTTGAAAATGTTAGGTGTGTAGAATGTGTAACAGCCTCACAAGTTTCTCTCTGAGGAACCACTGCTCCTAATAAGGGTCCTACAGATCCACTTGAGCTATTCTCAAGGTGCTTACTGAGCTACTGACCAGGGCTGACAGATTGGGAATCATCTCAGACAAGCGCAACCAGCAACTAAAAAGAAGAGAGAGAAAAAATCAAGAATCCTGGTGAGATGCTTGGGTGAATCTTTCTCCACTCTTTACATCTTCCAGAAGACATCTTTAAATTATTCTGAAAAACAATAAAAAGGATAGTAGTAACAGGATAAAATCACTCACAATAGTAGAAACTGGACACTAAGAATGTGAGGGCATTAAGGAAATAGCAGAATATGCAAAAAAATATTTTTAGTCTTTAGTTCCACTCTTCAAGATTGATATATTTAAATATTTTACATATAGAATGTAAAATATTTTATATACTTAAAATATTAAATATAGAATGCTTATATTTTATATATGTAAAAATGAAATGTATTAAACTTTGCAAAACTGCAGTAATGAAAGCATAGGGCCCACTTAAAGGCAAATGATTACAAACAACCTTCATCTCATCCTTTAAAACACTAAGGTGGAAATGAATTGTGAGATAGAGTTTGATTCTTTACTTTTATGGTCTATCTTTTGTGGCACATTGTCCTCCGCATTTTGTCTTTGGGGTCCTATCCGGGAGACCCAGATCTCACTACTCGAGGGAGCTGCCTTGCAAAGACTGAGTATGACTTGTCACACCGGGAAGAGCAGTGGCTCCTGTGTGTGCTTTGGCCCCTCCTTCATCTTTTCCAGCCCCTTTCCTGACAGGCTCAGGGCTAAGTGACACAGAATTGAAGCCTGTGTGTTTATATGTGCACAAACACCAATAAAGGGACAAGCCAGCCCCAAGGGGAGGAGACCCACCGCAGGGCTGCTATTTAATTCTACAAACACATCAGGCTTAAACTCACCGTCTGCCAGCAAGTCTCTTAGGCCTGCATGTTTTGGGGAGAAACATCTGCAGTCTCGCTTTCTCCTTGCACCATATGCTGTTGCTTCTCTTGGGTTGCAGTGAAATCAGGCTTCACAGGAAGTGCTGCCATCGTCTGTAGACTCTCTGGACTCACTTCCCTCTCTCCCTCCCGTGATAATGCTAATCGGAATTTTTCAGCTGCTCCCGACTCCTGCCTCCCATCGCCACTCCCAGTGGCTGCCTCCTGGCCCTCTGACCCTCCTTCTTGCTCCTGTCCTAGCCCTGAGGTCTTGCCTTCCAGGACTCGTGGAGTGCCCACTCCAGTCTCTGTTGTACATGTCACTGTCATCTCCTCTACTGCAGGCACTTCCCCCTCATTCCGTGCTAATTCCTCTACCACCACCCTCCCTGCAGCTGCTGTTTTTCCTACTAACTCATCCTTTTGGTGCCAGGTTTCTTCCTCAGCAACATCTGAAAAGGAGGAGGCTTTATTTGTTATTGTTTTCTCCTCAGCTGTCTCCGAACCTGCCAACACCTCCCTCTCCTCTGCAGCTGTTTCTGCCGTTTCCCTACCTCCATGTAGATCTTCCTCAGCCACAACCCTTCCTCCTCTCATGCCCTCATTCTTTTCTGTGTTTCCTCCGCCTTCCATGGCCCCGTCCCCTTCCGAGTTCCTGTCCCGCATCGCTTCTGTCCCCAGAGTACACTCTTTGTCCTCTTCCTTCTCTGGGTCCTCACCCATCGCTTCCTGCCTGAACTTTTCTGCCGTCATGGGATCTTCCTCAGGAACAGCTTCCTGGGTCCTTAGCATGACATCTGCTCCTCCTTGTCCTTCAGCCCTCCCCTCCAGTCCTGCGCAGGAGTCGTGATCTTTGGCTGCCAGCTCCTCTGCCTGGCCTGTGGCTGGGATCAACCCCTCAGGGGCCTGCACCTTTCCTGCTGGCTCACCTTCAGGAGCTGCCAAGGACCCCTCTGCATCCTGGCGGGGCCTCTCTTTCAGAGCCCTATTCTCCCTGCTCGACAGCTCTTCTCTGTCTTTGTGCTTTGTGTCTCTGGCTTCGCTCAGTCTTTCTCCTCCTCCTCCTTTCCTCAAAGCTGTTATGTTTTCCAGCGACTTTTCAAATCCAGGCGTTGCTTCAAATATGGGAACCACTGTGTCTTTTAGTGAATCTTCTCCTAGAATCCCTGGATTGTCAGACAACTCAGATGCCTCCACAGGTGCTTCGTTCTCAGCATCAGATCCCATTTCATTTGGGGGGGCTTTTGTCTCTTCCTCAGATCTTACTTCCGTCTCTGTTTTCCCCTCTTCTGCTTTAAGTTTTTGCTCTTCTTTAAAAGCGTCTTCATCCTTGAGTGCATTTACCCTTGTCACCTCTTCTCTCTCAGAGTCAGTTTTCCTCAGAGGTGTTTTTGGCCTCTCAGCTTTCTTTCGCTCTCCTGCTACATCTAATTCCTTGGGTAAAATTTCTTTCCTATCATCTTCCCTATTAGCTTCTGCCTCAGTCACCATCTGTTCCCCTTCCACATCTTCCTGGCAAAGGTCTTCAGGACTGCCCTCTGAAACCCGCATCCGGCTTGCCTCTGCCTCTCCTGTGAAGGGGCTCAAGGCTGTTTCTGTTCTCATAACCTCCTTTCTCTCTTTGGCTGGTTCCTCTCCCCCAAGAATTGCCTCTTCAGAACCATCCTCTCTCTTTGGTGCTGTGTCCTCCATGGGTCCCGTGTCCTCTAGGTCTATGGATGCTTCCTCTTCACTTTCCCCGACATCATTCACAGCCACCCCACCCTCAGCCTCTCCTTCCTCCGATGTCGCTGCCTCTCTTAGGGCTGCTGCCTCCTGAGGATCCTCCGAGTTCAGAGTTGCTGCTTTATTTGCAAGCACTGCCTTCTTCAAACCCTGTTCCCCTTCAAAAGCTGCCTTGTCTGTCTCAAGCACTGTGAGCATCAAAGCCTGCTTTTCGGGAGCCTTATCTTTACTCAGACCCATAGCATCTTTTGCTGCTGCTTGTCCTACGGGATCTGAGCATGCTTCACCCAGCCTTCTGGCCCCTTCTGCTTCTGCTGCTGCCTCTGCCCTCCTTTCTATGCCTGGAGAGATCTCCCCTTTTTCTGTAAACTCCTCTGCCAACTCTGACTGCTCTGCTGTTGGCTTCCATGCCCTCAAGGGAGCCTTGTGAACAACTCCTGCTTCTCCCCACAGGGCTGCCTCCCCTTTCCCCTGTACTATGTCAGCATCTCTGTGCTGGGGCCCTTCATCTTCCTCCTTTGCTCCTTTCTTCTCCAGTGTATATGTTTCTTGGGCCAATTGCTGGGATTCCTTGTTTGAGTTAATTGCTGCTGTTTCATCCACCACTAAATTCATTCTTGGCGCTATAAAAATGAGGTTAGAAATCAAGGTTACTTTAATCCAAGTGAACAAGGGAGGAGACACTATAATCTTATATAACACTTATTTACAGTGTGAGATATTTATATGTGATATCACAAGGCCATTGAATTATATATAAAACACTTTTTCCATTGATTCTAGGATGCTGACTGTAACATGCACCATGACTTAATAATGGTTTTTCACTATGAAAAGAAATGTCTTCCAATTTAAGGAACACATTGATATTAAAGAAAAGCTGAACATCAGAGATGTTTAACATAAGCAGCAATAAGCAAAAAAATTATCATGTCCCCATGTCTTGGAATCAATAAAATCTCCACCTCACTCTTTCTCTTGACTTCCTCTTTCTCTCTCTCACATACATACACGATTCCTTTCTTAGAAATAATAATAAGTGGAATGGAAAAAATTATGCAATAAGAAAAATAGTGAGTATTTAATCTTCAAATAAATTATTATTTTATTTGTCTCTTTTTCTTTTTTTTTTTTTTTTTCCAGGCAGGGTCTCTGTGTCACCCAGGCTGGAGGGCAGCGGTGTGAACATGACCCACTTCAGTCTCGATTTCCTGGTCTCAAAAATCCTCCTGCCTCAGCCCCTTGGGTAGCTGGGACCATGGGTGCATGCCACTAGGCCAGGCTAATTTTTTTGTTTTGATTTGTTTTGTTTTGTTTTGTTTTGTTAGTAGAGACAGGGTCTGTCTATGTTGCCCTGGCTGGTTTCAACTCTTGGGTCTCAAACTCCCAAAGTGTTGGGATTACAGGTGTGAGCCACTGCACCTGGCCCTGAAATCATTATTTTCTGCAGCAGCATAATATGTCTCTCTTCTGCCTATGTTTTCTGGAACTCACATGGGCCTTTAGCAACACAATCATTATACAGTGTGAAGTGATGATTCTCACTCCCACATGATAAGCTACTATATCTAGATTTAGTCATCACAAATTGGTGTCTTTAGTAAAAAGTCTTACCTTTGTAGCTCAAGGTAAGACTTTTTACTAAAGACACCAATTTGCATTACCTCTCACCTGTGTTCAGAAGCTAATTTGCCTTTGGCAAAACAGTATCACAAAGCAAGACAGGACTTTGTAGACTGGGACACCTTTCAGCCTAAATACTCTTCTTGAAGTACAAGTTTTCACCCATAATTTCCTGGCAAACCTGGGTGTACAAGCTATCATAGTTCATAGTTCAATAAATATAGGTTTGATATTTTTTAATAGCAACGAGTGGATTTTATTATTAAATAAAGTTATATATATGTTGCAAGCAAAATAAGTAAAAAAAGGCATGTTATGCCAAACACCTAAAGCATTTCGATTTCCCAACTGCAGAATAGGACTTAGGGAGCTGGAAGCTTTGAAAAGGGTCATCTTAATAATTTATATCAATTTAATCTTCTTTTTCATTTATTTAAAAAAAGAAAACACTAGACTAGATTTTATAAAATTAGTTAACATACCAGGATGTCAAACTCTAACTTAAAAAAAAAAACTTGTAAAGTAGGCAGGTATGATGTTCCTCATTTGTTTTCCACTTGCTTGCCTTCTTGGCTAGCCATCTTACCCCCAACATCATCACCAACCATCTACCAGAAGCCTGAAGTCCTTATCTTACTCACTTCTCTACTTTATACCCCATCCAAGACTGTCTTACCATTTCATTACCTCTTCTAACACAAAAGATGCTTATCGTTTGTTGCGTTTCCTCAGTCTCTTGCCAGCTATTATGATAAACCATTTTGAGGTAAAGCAATAATAGCTGATATTACATTTCCCTTAAAATGTGTTTGGAAGGTAATTTGTGATGTCTCCTTTCAAAGGGGTAAAATAAAAATTTCAGGTCTATCAATAGGGCTGAGGTTGACTTTACAAGTCATCCTCTGCTTATCACAGCAGTTATTTCCTAACTTTTACCTAAAAGCTTCCAAAGTGAAATATAGAATCAAATATTGGTTCACAGAACATGTAGCCAATTCACCTGAGAGAATATGGTCCATTTTATTTCATTACAGATTATTACCGGATTTGAAACAAAATTAAATTGAAACAATAGGAAACAATAATGTGTGTCAAGTTTCTTTAATAGTGTATCTGCTGCTATTCAAATTCCTGCATGAAAGTATATAAGAAAAAGTCCTCTGTTTTTCTAATCTGGTTTCTAAATTTATGGATTAATTAAGGAACATTCAGGGAAACAGGGAAATAAAATTGCCTAGCCACCATGTAGTAATATACTATGTCTAAATTCTAGGAGAGAAAGTGCTAATGGCATCCAGCTGAGATATTATATGAACACACACACACACACACACACACAGACACACACACACACACACTATAAAGGAGCCAGATATGATGTTCCTCAAGCAAGGGAGAAAGAGTAACTGAAGCTTTTCTAAGAAATATTAGTATAAAAACATTACATGTTTTTTGATGGTAACCCCATGGGCTTTTGAAAAAATATTTAATATGAGAGAACAAGTAATATTCACAAACAGTGGCAATTTGATTTAGTGGAATGAGTGTGTACTTGGAAGTCAGACTAACGTGGGTAAAAAACGCCAGCTCTGCCATTTACTAATTATACAAACTTGGGAAATAACACCTCTCTAATCTTTCATTTTCTTATCCATGAAATGGGAATAGCAATGCTGTGCTCACAGAATCCTTTGACAGTAAATGAGATAATTTATGCTTAGCACAGTTCCTGGCAAAAAGAAAGCCCTAATAATCTTCCTTGTGCACACCTTTCATTGCTTACAAATAATTAGATTTTCTTGCTTGAATTCCATTTGACCAATAATAACCAGTATCTCTGCATTGAAGAATAAATAGTTGGGAAGGTGCACCTGAATTCTTCTAGTTGAATGCCCACTATAAAAGATGTGGGTTCTCTAACCTCAGGGTCCCTCTGCTGTAACTCAGCCCACTGCACAATCAAGTGTTACCTGCTCCTCTTCATGTTGCCAAGGGAGAATTGGAGCTCAGGGAACCAGCATAAATACAGGTACTCTGGCTACTGCTATTTGCTGTGAGCAATAAAGTCCTTTTTCTCTGACCCAGGTGTCTTATGTCTTCTGCCATGATCCATAAAACTGTGGCTGGCTAAGTTATTGCTTGAAAGAAGGGTAAAATCTCAAATGCCTCACAATGCTTGATGACAATTACTAAAATTGAAGGTGGGATAAAGTGACCATATGATGAATAAATGAATATATTTCCCTGCCCCCATACACATAAATATATTCAAATCAGGGCATTTTTTAAAAGTCATTCAATAAATACCAGAAAGCCTAGTGATTTCAAGAACATGGGAAGTTTGACCAGATTTATGTGAGTCATGGTCTGTTGAATCACTCTAATTGGAACTCTTGCAGACGGAATACTTACCACCAAGAGCCAGGTCATAGGCTAATGGAAATGAATCCTTTCCTAGTTAAAAAAAAAAAAAAAAAAAAAGGAAAGAAAAGTTCAAATGAATCACTGTGAAATGTACCATCATTCTCCATCTCTCCAGTTGGATCAGTTAAGGCAAATTCACCTAGCTGTTCAACTGTCTGGGAGGCAGGCTATTGAAATAAGAACGATGTGAAAATTCCTACCGGTATTGTATAATCTAACATTCTTTTATTTAATCCTAGACATCAATATATTCAAAAAAGAACAATAAATTTTTACCTGATGTTAGTTGTAAAGCTCCCCTTAGGGCCTTTCAACTACTTCTGGCCATGCTATTCATTAGTTGAAAAGAAAAAAAAAAAAAGGTGGCAGAAGGAAGAAACAAGAATAAGAAGGGTAGAAACAGGCCATTTTTTGCAGAGGATTTCTGAAGGTCGTTCCTAGGTAATGATGTGCCCTTACCGCCACTTGTGTCAACCTCCAGCTTCCTCGGTGGCTTCCCACCCTCATCTTCACTGCTGACACCAGACTCAGCATCATAGTGGCAGTGGTAGTCCGATGTCAAGACTTCTGCTATTATCTGTCCAGCTTATTGGATGTCATATAGAATATCAAAAGGTATAAAAACAGGTCATGGGAACATTGTTGAGCCATTTCACATCATTTAAGCAAGTGGTTCAATTTAAATGCATTTACATTAAAATGTAACCTTGTTTTAAAAATCTCTGAAGCATAAACAACTCCGGAGCTATGATTTCAAAGAGAAAACACAATACACAAGAGAAGATCATGAAGTAAAGAAATCCATGCAGAGAAATACTTGCATTAAAAAAGGAGAGAGCGAGTAGCCAGGAGCAGTGACAGATTTGCCAAATGAACATGCAATGAAATGATTGAAAAAAGCAGTTTAGTTGCATTTTCCCTTCTAGGAATGTGTGCTATGGCTTTTATGACACCAATCATCACTGCTTTTTTAAATTACTAAAACTACTAGAGCTGACTACACTATGAGCATTTCATCCATTAGTAGATTTTAGTGATTTGACCCCAATATTCACTCCATGTGGACAGAAGCAAAAAAGCTATTACACAATTCCTATAAATTTGACAGTAAAAGCTATTGTAGAAATTTCTGTTATCTGTAGTTGGTTATTAGCATAGACTTCAGGATCACAGAGACCTAAATTCAATTCTCATATTACATACTAACCATATCACATTGAGCAATTGCTTTGGCCTAAGCCAATGCCTTGGTTTACCCATCTGTCAAAAAGAGTTATCTACTCAATAGTTCTTGAGATGATTAAATGAAATAATATGGAGAGAGAGCATCTTCATCTTCCACTTACTAGCAAGTGTCTAGGCACTTAATAAATACCAGCGATGATGATGATGATGATGATAATGGGCATTTCTAAGTGTCATCACCCAATGTGGTATGATTCTAGGCCAAAGTGTAAAGTCAATTAAGTTTGTCTTTAGTTTCTGACAATTCCCTTTCTACAACCCTTGCTTATCATCTGATGACCCATATCATAAATCCCATAAATCCCTGACATTACCATTATATCACCTCCTTGTTAACAAGTTATTTCAAATAACACTAGACTTAGATCTGTCTTCTGGGATAAGAACATGGTATTTCTGAAACTAATTTCTTTCCTTTCCTTTCTTCCTTTCTTTCCTTTTCTCCCTTTTCCCTCCCTTTTATCCTTCCTTCCTTCCCTTCCTTCCTTCCTTCCTTCCTTCCTTCCTTCTTTCCTTCCTTCCTTCTTTCCTCCCTTCCTTCCTTCTTTCCTTTCCTTCCTTCCTTCATCCTCCCCCGATATTCTGTTACAGCAGATAAAACGACTTTACTTTGAGAAAACAGAACTAGAATGCGGTTTCTTGCTTCTTTTAAGGTGAACTACTAAGGGGTAATTACTTACTGACTCCTCTGTATTTGGAAACAAATAGTGGAATACCTGCCTCAAATCGGTTTTGGAGGGAAAATTTTGACTTAACAATATTAAGAGGACAAACAGAAATGAAAAAGGGGAATAATATAGTTCAAATATATTCTCTTTTAAAAATATTTGAACGTCAGTTTTCCTCATTTATCCAATAAAACAAAAGGTTTTTATAATAAGAGTTTAGAGACGATATTGACTCATGACAATGATGTAATAGTTGGATTTGCTATCAAGTTTTCATTTTAGAAACTTGATAAACATAATACATATGAGTCAAATATCATCCTTTCCTTTCTTCCTTTCTTTCCTTTTCTCCCTTTTTCCTTCCTTCTTTCCTTCCTTCTTTCCTTCCTTCCTTCCTTCCTTTTCTTCTTTCCAGTATAATGTGAATACTGTATATCTAGAGAGTTCAAATAAGCAATGTTTTAGCTTTTGCATATGAATTTATTTGGCAATTACGTGAAGCTTTATTCCATCAGTGCTAAGACATCAAAATTTTGTCCAAGTAGTCCACAGGGTATAAAAATATAGTCTACAATATTAATAATAAACAATAATTACGCAATTAGCAGCTACTGAACCAAAAGACTACTATAAGAAGCCAAACGACACTAACATCTTCTGAAAATTAAAACTCACTCAGAAATGATAGTGAAGCTTGTAGTCCCTCTGTCTCAGGGATGTTATCACCATTTTCCCACGTCTGCTGGCTTGCCCCTGGAGGATTAGCCTTTGGAAGTAGATGAGAGCCTGTATAGTTAGGTGTTGCCTATTTCGGGTTCAGCATGAGTGGAATGCTAGCCTAAGTATCAAGGACTTACTACATGTGAAACCAGAAAAGGCTTCACTTGGTCATTTTTTCTCAGATGTTCTTCTGAAACTGAAACTTAAAAGCAAGAACTTGGCTGGTGTCTAACCCCAACTGTTTTCCACCCATAGTAAAAGAGGACTGTGCATGCTGAGACTCCCATTTCAGCAATGTGACACATCACTTTGTTGCCTCTCTCTATTTAGCCCTTCATCCCCTAAGGCTCCTGTCTTTTACCAATGGATAAAGGTGACCACTAGAGGCAAAGGTGATTGTCAGTTCTCACAGCGTTAGTTGCAAAATGGAATTGTCACACATAGAAAATTTCTTAGAGAATAAGCTTTTTCTTTTCACTCAAATGATATAATGATACTTTAAGGTATTTTTTAAAATATCAAAATATTCTTATATTACAATGTCAGCTTTTTAGTATAAAAACAAATATATTTTAATATGTATTGTATTTTCCCTAAATATGGAGATAGTATTTAGATAGATTATCCAAAGCTTGAAAAAATTAAAGGATACAAAGAAGAAAATAATAATCATAGTTTCACTACTCAGAGAAGGCTACTAGTTAACATTTTAATAGATTTCCAAGTATTTTTTACTAAATTCTTACTAAAGGTAGCACTTAATATCCAACTTTATTAATTTAGAAATGTATTGTGACTATTTTCCCATATCATTAAATTTAAAAGACTCTTCAGTAACACATAAAACATTCTAATAGTCTTACTAAATTTCAGTTCATCAACGTCTATTGTTAAATATTGATCTATTTCTATTATTTTGTGATTATAAAGCTACTTTAAACACTACTTATAATCATTTTTACACATATATTTGACTATTCCCTAAGGACACATTCCTGGAATAGGAATTGCTATGAATTTTTAGAAGCTTTTTATACATATTTCTAAATGTTCTTTTAAAAAGGAGGTGGGACGAACAATGTCATCAATAATGACTGAAAGGCCTATGTGCCTGCACTATTTTCACAATTTCCACCAATTCTTTCTTTATTTGATATTTTAGTAATTGAAAAGTAGTGGCAAGGATAGAGCTTTCAAGATTAGCAGCAAACTTTCCTTTTGTGAATTTCCTGCTATACAATGTACATTCTTCTGTTATGATGTTTGCCTTTTTATTGATTTGTAAGAACTCTTTGTGTATTACAAACATCAATCATTTTTTCCAGCTTTTATTTTAGATTCAGGAAGTACATATGCAGGTTTCTTACATGAGTAAATTACATGTCACTGAGATTTGGTGTGCAAATGATCCCATCACCATGCAGTGAACATAATACCCAATAAGTAGTTTTTCAACCCATGGCCCCTTTCACTTTCCCCCACCTGGTAGTCCCCAATATTTATTGTTGTCATCTTTATGTGCATACGAACATAAATTTTTTGCATATCTATCTTGCAAATATTTCCTCCAGAGTTTGTTTTCCTGTATAGTCGTGTGTTATTGCTGTTATTGCTGCTGCTATTGCAAAGAATCTCACATTACTCAGTACTATTTCTTCCAAATTAATGAATTGTTTTCAAATCCCAAACTATTATTGTTAGAATTTACAAAAATTCTACATCAAATTTTGGATTTAATGTGGCAAAAATTATCATCATCTTTATATTTAGTCTTCTATTCAAATAGTGGGAGTGATTTCCCATTTATCATATTTCTCTTTCATCCTCTTTGTGTGGAATAGCATGTTTTTCTTATTGTCCATATGTTAAGTTCTTCCTTCTTATAAGTTTCTTAAAGTCTGTTTATGAATACTTCTCCATTGTGGTTTATTACTTTTGTTGTTGTTGTTATAGTTTCAGTGGGGCGGTAGTTTGAGGCTATAGTTAGAAATTGGTCACTTTACAAATACCACTTATTGGCACGAATAATTGCAATTAATTAATTATCCAGTGAATTGTTTTTTTCTCTTAGATCCAAGAATTATTTAGAGTACTGCTTTTAAATTTTCAATTTTTCTGGTGAGAGTTAATTATATTTTGTAAATAATTTATAGTTTTATTGCACTGTTATCATGTAATGTGGATTCAACAAATTCTGCTCTGTGCTGCTATGAAAAAAGGCACATGGAGAATAATAGTTACGTGATAGACCAACCTTCTAAATCACATTAATCATTTTTTCTATGTCCTTATGTATTACAAAAAGGACTGATGTTTATGTTTAAATACAAATGAGAGTTATTCATTTTGTATTTTCCATTAAGAGAGTGGTTAGCTTCTTGAATGCTCTTAAATCCCACTGGGATTCAGATCTTCCTCACAAATGTTAAGCTGAAGTAGTTTCCAATTCCAATTCAGTGACCCAAGAGCTAAAGGAGAAAGGAAAGGAAAGTGGGGCTTTGAACCTTCTTAGCAGAAATGTAATTCACTGCGTTGCTTTTCTATGGTTGCAAGAGCTTCCAGGCTTGGTTAGACAGCTACTCTTGACATTGCCATCTTCTTTGTTAGGGAAGTGCCTCTATGAATTCAGGGGAGAAGACCCTCTACCCATCAGTGCAGCTGACTTTTTGTTGGTGTTGCCTCACAAACTTTCCTGGGAGGGTGGCAACAGTGAAGAACACTGAACTGTTAGAGGCCGGCATACCGGCTTTCTGCGTCCTCACAGCTCACCCCTGCTTCCAGCCTCTTCTAATCCTTTAAGTCTAGGATGATTTTTTTTTTTTAAACTTCTATGAGGACGCTCCTCTTTCTCGTGGGAAACAAACACAAGATAGCTCCTGATGTCTTTCTCTAATTTGCCCTCATGTAGCAAATTCCTTGGATTTTGCGACATTTGGATGGTACCTTCCTCAGATACAAAAACACTTTTTAAACTTTGTGAAACATTTCAACTGCTATTTTTATACTTTCTTCCTCATTGAAAATAGAACAGGGAGAAACAAATCAGGTACTTGAATTCATATTACCAAATGAAGTAAATTTCACAGTGTTTCTAATTAACATTCTCCTTAAAAGTCGATTTATAGCCTTCATATCACTTGCTGCTATGTTAATGTAGAAACTTAGAAACTCACTGCAATAATTCAGCTGCTTTTGTGGAAACAAATCAGATCACATATTAAAATTCAGGCCATCACAGGTGGGATGTAAAAGTTGACACTTTAATATCTACTAGTCAAGATGCAAATTGAATTATTAAATATTTACTAAATAAAAAACATTCTTATGATCACTTTGAAGCATTATTTATGTAGTTTAAATGAATAATTTGGAATTTTTCAGGTATTCTTTACCATAAACTTTGATTTAACAAAAAATATTTAGAATGATGATGATGAAGGTTATAATTTTTCAGGTCTAACATAGTTGCAGGTTAGCATTTTCTCTTTTCTAATTTTTTTTTTTTTTTTGGTAATTCTGTGCTTATTTTGTTTATTTCTTTCTCATTTCTCCCCTGACCTTCCCACAATTTTACACATCCTCTAGGCCATTTTTCTCCTTTAAAACAATGTAAAAGGGGCAGAATAAAGCCACAGTATTTCTGTCCTGTAATTGCCTGTTCTCCATGGTAAAACTTTAGATGTCACTGTCGGCCAGAGCAGATGAAAAGAAAAATATGCAGAGGAATAAGAAGGAAAGTTCAAGAAATCATACAAGAACTTCAATGTACTGTATATCTTGGGGCTTCAGGGGTTTTGTTTGTTTGTTTTTACAGTACAGGAGTCCGCTTATCTACAGGGTACACAATTCACAACCCCAGCAGATGCTTGAAACAGTAGATAGTATCAAACTCTATATATACTATGCTTTTTTCTATACATACATCCTTATAATAAAGTTTAATTTATAAATTAAGCACATAAGAGATTAACAACAATAACTAATAATAAAATAGAAAATTATAACAATATACTATAATAAAAGGTATGTTGATGTGGTCTCTCTCTCTTTCTCACTTTCTCTCTCTCTCTCTCTCCCCCTCCTCTCTCTCTCTGCCTGTCTTATTGTACTGTACTCACCTATCTTCAGACTGAGGTAAACCATGAGTAATTGAAACTGCAGATAAGCAGGTCAACTGTGCTACATATTTTCTAGCCAATAGTGTCTGAGGTGTTTGGGCAATAGAAAGGTAAGGAGAAGTAGGACCACTAATACATATAACTTTAATAAATGGCTTAAGTCATGAAACAAAAATACTAGTTATTCTATTTCATACTTACTTGAATCTTCATTATTGGTTCTTTCTTCCAGGTTCCCAAATGTCAAACATAAATGCTCTAATTTGGTATACATTACATCTTTTACATTCCCTATCGTGTATTCTCAATGACATCTAATTCATTCTCTCTCCTATGCTGTTTTAAACAAAACAAATTGATCTCATCTTAAAACATGTTAAGAATCCTGAGCAACTGAATATCAGAAGACTGTTTTATCAAGAATTTTCATCTGTATTTTAAGAATGTAAGAAGCCCATAAAAACACCATAAAGATATGCCCAAACTTATTCCAAGTACCTGGTGACCTTGAAAAGCATCCCTGTGCTTTCATCATTTTTGTGTAGCCAGTCGATTATCTTCCCAACAACTCACCATGACAAAATTCATGACTAACATCATCTACCTACACAGTGAAGATGTTCTTGTGTCATCTTTGACATTGACACATGGCCCACAAAATACCAGGATTAATTACAAACCGAAGACCACAGATGTTCAAAGACAGTTGCAGAGAATGCTAAAGTTTAGCCTCCATATAGTAGCCAGAATAATCTTTTCAAAATGTTCAGACCACGCCATTTTGGGCTCACATATTTCTAGAGGAAAGATATCCTAACTCAGAATAAATTCCTTCCCATGACCTATGAGCTTCTTCCTCTGACCTCATCTTGTGCTACTCTCTCACTTGTTTACTAGACTCTGTCATACTGGCCTCCTTTCCAAATCCTTCATTCAGCAACTATGCTCCCAACTTGGGACTGTTGCACTTGCGGGACTCCCTGTTCCCTGTGGTCTTTCTGTAGATGACAGAGTGGCCTCCCTCTGAACTTCATTCATCTCTGTTTAGATGTCTGATCATTAGAGAGGCCATCCCGAAAATACCACCCCTTCCTCAAACCATCACTCTATTATCCCCTTACCCTGCTTTTATTTTCCTTCTATCACTTAGCCCAGATACTCCATCACTGCTTATTTTCTACTTGGCAGGCATACCTCCCTCCTAGAATATAAAATTCATGTGGAAAGCGACTGTCGTGTTCACAGTGAGAACAGTGTGTGGCATAAAGCAGATCCTCAGCAAATATTTATTGACTGAAGAGGTCTATTAGAACAAATACATGCTTCCACAGGTCATTCAGAAATTGTATTTAGACCTCAACTCATAACACTTGACTTTCTTGTTCTTTCATCAGGACCGTTTTATCCTGCCTGCCTGATAACAAAATTGCAATTCATTTTAGTTATACTATTATTTAAGTTCAAATTGCCTGGTCAAGCACTATGACTTTTCCTGACTCACATACAAAAATAAAAAATGCTTACTCCCATATGCATTTTACATTATAATTTGCATTAAATATACTACTCTTTATTTCATTTATATTTATGATATATAAATTAAATTAACTTTACAAATAAATGCATTTGAGTTATTCCACTATTAGAACATATTGCCAAGATTATGTCACAATGCATGACAGCTTAAGCTGAAAATAACAGAAAATAAACATATTAAAATAAGACCATGCCCTGTAATACTGGATTAACACCCAAGAACACTGTCTCATTGTAGCTAGCAATTATAATCTTTTACTTTCTGCTTCACTGTGTACAGTATATCTTTTATTCAATTCATCTGATTTGTTGATGGACTGGACAAAGTCCAATTAAATATGACATTACTATAAAACAGTGAGAAGGAAAATATCATTTTATGCAATCAGCCTGAAAGGTATGAAGGCAATGGCTTTACTTTACTCATTTATCCACCGCTACTATGATCTCAAGTAAAAACAATTCAAATTAAATTGTGTTACCTTAGAGTCTATAAAACGTTATTAATTGTATATGATTTTTAGCCCACAGATTTATTCATAACATAGGTTATTCTTTAACTTAATCACAGCTTTTATCCTAACTTAAAAAGATTAAGTATCATGCAAATGTGAGACATGGTCATTTACACATTCTCTCAGCCCTCTTTCATTTCTACCTACAGTTCTAGTCAGGGATCTAAGTAAAATATATACGTGTGCATATTTTGTGATTTTATGTGGAATTTTCTTAGAAATTGTTATTCATACAAAAACTTAAAGAATATTTTTTACTTTTAAATCTATTATTTAAAATATTAACAAATTTATTGAATCATTTCCCTGAGTATCCGTATTTAGAAAACATTAGCCGCCCAACTGTTATAATTTACTTAGCCTCAGATTTTTGATAGCATTAATCCTTCCACATCATTCTGAATGTTATACATGGTCTTTGTTCTGTTTTACTTGTTAATGTCTTGTGCTTTATATTCCCTGACTCTGTATTTCCTAGCTTTCACAACCCTCAAATTTTGTTCTTTTGTGGAAGATGAACAATAGAACAAAACTATGAGTTCTTTAAAATAGGTTTTAAAGAACTATTTTTTAAAAATGTGCAGTTATACAATACTGCGGCAATATAAGAATAACAGATTAGATGAATATGAAGAAAAGAGAAGTGTGCTTATGTGACAAGACATTCAAGATATACGGTTAAGTGAAAAAAAGCAAGTCTCAGAACAAAATGTATAGTATGTTTCCATCTCTATATAAAAATAACATATGTGTATGTATCTTTGTAATATATCAATACATATTAATATATCTATATCTATCTACCTACCTATAATTTCTGTAATCATGTGCACACAGAAAAATTGCTATCCACCATTATCCCTGGAGAAAAAGAGTAGAAGTTGGGCAAGAAAGACTTTCACTTTCACTTTATTCTTGTCTGTTCTGTAATGTTTAAACTTTTAAACCAAACTTTTGTGAGAAAAAAGTTTATTAAAAACCTTAATCTATAACTTTTGAACAAAAATTAGGCTTACTGAAACGTATATTAAGAAAATGTTTATAAATTTGAAATAATTTTAGCAATAAGACACTCACTGAAGTACTAATAGCAAGAGTGAAAGTAAGAAAAAATATAAATGTCCAACTATAAGGAAATGGCTAAATTATGAGAAAACCACAGAATGGCATAACATACAGAGGTTAAATATGTTCATAAAGATTAAAGATGTGAAAAATGATCATGGTCTAATGTTAAGATATAAAGCAGGATATATTTTACAAAATATGAAAACAAAATTTTGTAAATCCTAAGTTTACAAATAAAAATCCTGACCAAATGTTAAAAGGGATCTTTTTGTGTGTAATAAATCTATGAGTAATTTTTCAAAATTACTTTTCTCTACTGTCTAAATGTCATTCCACGTGTATTGTTAATAAAAAATTAATAATAGCACATATATTACAGCTTAACAAAGATAAACAGTCCCAAACCTTGCCATCTTGTGTTGAATCCACCTTAATAAAAAGATAACAAAATGTTTTAAAATTATAGATGTTATCAAGTTAAGAATATGGTTTCCCAATATATTTGAGAAAAGTAATAAGCCAATACACTTTTCATTTCACAAACTCAGAGAAAAACAAAAACTACTGTTTTCCAGGTGACATGATCATAGTACCACATTTCTGATATTCTACAGCCTAATTATGACCCTCATTATGTATATTCTACTTTACAAAAAGATGTCTACTTGCACAAATTCAGGTAAACAATCTAGTTTTCTGAAGTGAAAATTTAAAAAATGAAAATAATGTTAGTGTTTCTATTGACCTTTAACACCTCTATCTTTTTGATTAGTAGCTTGTCATCTTGCACACATTTTCTAGATGACACCTTATATGTATGAAAATTTCATAATGAAATTCAAGATCAAAGATTTGAATTATTTTATTAAAGAGTTTCAAATATATTGGAGCTAGAATCTTGATTTATATGTGACAAAAATTCTTTTGAAGATGTTCAGGGTCTTTGAATTATAATTCTAGGGCAGGGGTTGATGAATTTTATCTCTGAAGTCCCAGTTTGTAAATTCTTAGGATTTTGTGGGTTATTTAACAATACAAAAATCATTCTTGGCTTTCAGGTTATTTAGAAAACAAGACAAAACAGTAATGGTTCAGATTTGGCCCCAGGGCCAAAGTTTGTCAAACTCTGTTCTAAAGTTATTTTTGGTAACTTATTCAAAGGTCATATGCATTGCTATACTCCACTATCTAAAACACCTTTACCCTCCTGTATCCCACCTTCAAAATTGTATTTAACCTTTACAGTCTCTCAAATATGTTCTTCATGAAAACTTTCAAGGTGTCCTTTAACAAACAGGGCTTCTCTTCCTTTGAAGCCACATCGCATTTTGTAACTCCTCTATTTTACATAGGACTACTAACCTTTGTCCGGTGCTGTGCCAAGGCTTCCACTCAGCATGTTATGGGAGAAACCCTCTCTTACACATTTTTTATTGACTATGGTGCTTTGTGCATAGTAGAAGATTAATAATATTGGTTGAAGTGATAGATAAGTATTCGACATCTTCAATTCCTAGAAGGAGACTTCAGTGGTTTAATAGTAGTTTTTAAGGGCCTAAAAGTAACATAGACACCAAAAATATTCGTATGTTTTTAAAATGCAGCTGAATTTTAGTAATATTAAAATGTGAAAACAAATTTTGTCTTAAAATCAAGAAGAATGGCTCCTGCATTGACAGGGGAGACAGATGAGGGAGAGCAACAAAAGGACTGTGAACCAGTTCCAGGGCACAGAAGGTTATGTGAGAGGCAAGCGTCAGGCAGGTACAATCCAGCTGTCCACAGGATACCCCTCAGCCCTTTCACTCTGCTCCTCAAGGTGAGAAAAGCATCAGACCTTCCATGTGTCTAAGGTCTGGGGCCTGATTATCCAGACACTCCTTACTCTTTCCATGTCAAATGAACAATCTTACACACTCAGGATCCCCAGGGATCAGAAAGTAACTCAGTTTCAGAGAAGAACTCAAAGGCAAGTTTGGAATCTTGTAAGAAAATTTTACACTATTATCTAAATCTAAATTCATATTACACAGACGCGATAGGCAATATTTAGAAGTTCTGGAACAACTCTGCCTGAATTCATATCCTAGGAATGCCTCTTTTAGCTGTGTAATCCTTGGTAACTTATCTAACCTTTTGAAGCCACATTTTATTTTTCATCTGTAAAAAAGAGATGATGATAATAGAATGTAACTTAGAGGGCGATTGGGTTTTTGTGGGGATGTGATGAGTTAATATATCTAAGTGTTTAGAACCTTGCCTGGAACATAGTAAGCACCTATTAACATTAGCTATATATCTCAAAATCCATATATAGCTAAAAGCAAATAGTATTTCTACTAATAAACAACCTCTAAAAGCCACACACATCCTTGCCTTCAAACACATATTGTGCTTTATTTCATTCTTGAAGTGAAATTCCCATAGGAGGGAATTTACTGAAAATAAGAAACAGGCTGGATAGAAATTATCAAGTAATTTTTTAAGTGCAGGAGAAGGCAAACAGCAAACTGAAAATACATGTATGATTATGTGACAAAGAGAGACACAGGAAAAATCTTGAATCCCTGAAGCATTATCACAATAGTATTTCCCAAGCTTTGGCGTAATGCAATGACCAAAATCAGCTTCCATGCATGAGCACGATGGCAGCTCAACTTAACGGCCATACTTACCACCTTCCTCCACCCCAGGGAGACCTGCCTTTTTGTCCTTCACCTGAGCAGTGCTTTCTTCCCAAAGCTTACTCTTATCCTTTTCCTTTTCTTCTGCAGAAACATGTTTTCCGGACTTCTCAGATAAACCCTCTGCAATCCCTTGGGTTCCTTTCTCCGTTCCTTCTTTAAGAACATTCTCAAAGCTTTCCTCTATTGGCATTGGCTTGGCCTCCACATCTGCTTTTGTTATTTCTTGGTCTTCAATTTCAATGTCTAAGGATTCCTCAATTGGAAGGTGGGACTTTCTTGGCTCATCATTTTCACTCAGCTCCTGAGAAGATGAACTTCTGGCACTTTCCTCTGTGCTGCTGTCAGCATGGGCTTCCCTGTCCCCCACTGCAGATTCATCCTCACTGTCACTAGAATAAGGGTGACTTCTGGATGAGGTTGATGAAGCAGTTTTCATATCTACAAAAAAATACAAGTGATGACATTGTTGTTCTTCCATAAAGCAACTGGTTTAATTGTGAAAATTATGTTAGCAATTAATCATACTAAAAATTTTAAAATATAGTTTAGTACAGACTTGATATCCTTTTCTCATATAGTCTACTTAGCGGTCCGCAACCTTTTTTATACCAGGGATTGGTTTCATGGAAGACAATTTTTCCACGGACTGGGGTTGAACGGGGATGGTTTTGGGATGATTCAAGTGCATTGCATTTATTGTGCACTTTATTTCTATTATTATTATATTGTAATATATAATGAAGTAATTATACAACTGACAATAATGTAGAATTAGTGGGAGCCCTGAGCTTGTTTTCATGCATCTAGACAGTCTGATTTGGAGATAATGCGAGACAGTGGCAGACCATCAGGCATTAGATTCTCATAAGGAGCTCACAACCTAGAACCCTGGTATGCACAGTTTGCAATAGGGTTTCTGCTCCTATGAGGATCGAATGCTTCCACTGATCTAACAGGAGATGGACCTCGGGCAGTAACGCCAGCAATGGGGAATGGGCAGTGGCTGTAAATACAGATGAAGCTTCGCTGGCTTCCCCACCACTCACCTCCTGCTGTGCAGTCTGGTTCCTAATAGGCCATGGACCTTGTAGCAGTCCATGGCCTGGGGATTAGATCCCTGGTCTAAATCATTGTTAGGGTACAGAAAACTTACCGAATCGATGGAATATATGAGTATATAGAAATTTTCAAAAGATCACATTTAACTATCAACCATTCCTGTTTTTTGTTGTTGTTTTTAGAAAGCCATTTTATTGACAAACCTTTGTAAATATCCACTTCGTTAAAGAAAAAATAATAATCCTTTGTCTCTTCAACAAAAGCTTTATTTATTTATTTCCTTCTATCACCACAGTGTTCCGTGTGCATGAAACTTAAATTTTTATCTACCATACCATCCATCATCCTAGTATATCTTGGTATCTGGACACAGTAAGATCTGTGTATTTGCCCAGTAAGTAGACAAATATATGTAGGTTACACTTGCATGTGTGTGTGTGCATAGATGGAGATTTTATCTTATTTTGAGCTCTGTAGAAGCAGAAGCTGAGATGAAGATTCATGTGCGAGAAATGTATTAAAGATGTGCTCCAGGAGAACTCTTAAGGGAGTGGGGGAAGCAAAGGAAGGAAGGGCAGAAATCAATCAAGGGAGCTATTTCAAGCCCCATCTCAACCTCAACCTGATCCCATGGGCACTTCTGAAGTGTAAGCTATATTAGGATGTAATTTATATTAGGCAGGAGCTGGGCTTTCATACTTTGGAAAAGTCAGACATTGGCTATGGGCCTCCCTAGGGGGATGTAAACTCTCTGGCATTTCCAGGCTCTTTGAGTCTGAGGGTGAAGCACCTCCAGTAGTCAGGGCAGTCCTCTGAAAAAGGTGAAGGGAGCAGAAGATGGGCAATGGGTGAACAAAGTTGGTGAGAGATTCTGGGACATCTAGGCAGTTCGACGACAGGGTGCTGCAGATATGCAGTCTAGAAACTTACGGTAGCCACAACTGGTTTATGTAATACCTAAAAAGGTTTTAACAATTGCCAATAAAGTACCATACACACTGAATCTCAATAAGGAAGCTGAACAGCATAACAAATGACTGCATACATTGCTATAGGCCAGAGAAATACAATCTTGCTTTTCTAACCAATAGGTCTATGTTTGTAATTGTTTTTTTCATAAATATACTTTCAAATAAAATATCCTACATTTAAATGCTGCCTATTTTTTTGTCTTCTCTGTACTCCTCACTGTTTTTTCTGTTTCTTTCTTTCTTTCAGTTCCATGTGGCAGCTGCACCAATAGCTGTAGCAGCTAGTGCAGAGTTTCAGAGAAGAAATAACTGTCTTTGCTCTTATCCTCTTCTCTCCAAGCCTCCAGTCCTGCCGACTCTCCATGACAGGTCTTAGCATTTTAAATATAGTCTCAGAGACATATCAGAGTTTCCACAAAGATTTGAGAGATGCTACACAGCAGTAAAAAACAAACTCAAAAAGCCTTTAAGCAACAGAGCCCCTAAGTCTAATTCCATTTGCTTTTATCTCCTGATACCTTGACAAACACCAGATGACCGCTATTTTTCAAATAAATCATACACTCTAGCTACTCATTCTTTATTCTCCATTTTATAAAATCTGGCTATGCCGTGTCCCCGGTAGAAAATGTAGCAGATCAAGGAGAGTTCTTCCCCATCTTATTTGTATCTGTTCAGAAACTTTAGGTTCTCTGAACTCCCCTTTCCCTTCGGAGTCTTATGTTTCTTCTTTCAAAAAGAACATCAATTCTGGTTTATTAGCAGTTTAACCGATGGCTTTCATTAATTACATAGTTAGCTAGGACTCAATGTTATACTCATTTGGAACTCCAAAAATATATCTACTATCTGAATATGGAAATGATGACTCCTACTTTTGGCTCTGAGAGTTGGTCATATAATTTTTAAAATGAGTGCTCCTCTGACTTTAGTAGCTTCCATTAATTGTATTATTTCATTTCAAAGGGCTGAAATATACTCTGGTTCAAGTTTGAGTCAGTCCTTCAGAGAAGAAAGATCAGGAGAATGAATGGCCTCCAAGTGGCCAGGGCACCTGACCTCCCATACAAACTCATTTCAGTTTTCAAATTTCTCCCTAACCTCATGCTACAATTTAGTTTCACTCTCATTTCTTTCTGTCATTTACATACACAGACACTGGGGTAAGACTTTGCCTATAAAAAAGTTAAAAAAGTTTCAGGGTTATGGAATAGGATTTTCAAAACTATTTTTATTTATTCTCTTAGAAATAAAGCAAATGCTTATTAAAAAAAAAACTTTCAGAACACATATGTAAATTTGCTTTGTCATTAGGAGGGAAAAATTATCTTGCAAGCATGTTGATAAACAGCTATGCCTCCTACCCAATTCCATTTGCTCGTGTATTCCCTTCTGGTAGTGATGCTGTAAGAACCTGCTTTTGCTTGTTTTGGCAAAGGAAAGATCTGCACTCATTGCCTGAGGTCTTGGCCAAAGCCAGCAAGTTTGGTGCCATGTTCCATGTCCTAAGCAAGATCTTTGACTTTTCTCTTTCCACAGTCAGGAGCTCTCCAGACCCTTCTTCCCTTTTCATGTCATTGATAATTGTTTCTTTCTTTTTTGGCATCACTATAATTAAAATCTTGTTTGACACAGCACGAGGTTGAGAGAAAATGACATATTCTTATGTACGACAAATCCTGGTGTCCCAGTCACAGCTCAGCTACTTAATAATTTCTACTTTGGTTATGCTATTTAACTTATCTAAGCCTCTGTTTTCTTTTTTCTTT
>NW_012098432.1:4287113-4317931 GCF_000951045.1 Mandrillus leucophaeus
GGATCTCCGCTCACTGCAAGCTCCGCCTCCCGGGTTCACGCCATTCTCCTGCCTCAGCCTCCCGAGTAGCTGGGACTACAGGCGCCTGCCACCTCGCCTGGCTAGTTTTTTGTATTTTTTAGTAGAGACGGGGTTTCACCGTGTTGGTCAGGATGGTCTCGATCTCCTGACCTCGTGATGCCTCTGTTTTCTTAACTGTAAAATGGGGATAATTCTACTTGTTCTCCTTACAAAATTGTAGAAATTACATGAGAAAAATATTTAATCTAATCAAATGAAATAATTATCTTTATAGTCTTTTTTCCTCTGTGATGTCATACATGTAGTATATTCTAATAAATTTCTCTCTTGTAGTTTCGTTTTTGTGATATTGAGTGATATCACAGCTACCATGATAAAGATAAAACTAATCATGATTATGCACCTACTGCAAACCAAACCATGAAATAGCACTTTACAAACATCTCACTTAATCCTATGGAATAATAATTATCTTCTATTTTGAGATCCAGAAAGAGGGGTCCAAAGAGGTTCAATAGTACCCAATGTCCATTAGCTAGTAAGTAGAAAGTTTTTGTAAATGCTTATTTTGTAACGATACACTGCAATAAAACCAAGACCCTTCTATTTGCTAAAAGGCTTTGGGACAGGAAGTACTCACAGCCACGGACCCGCCATTGCTCCTCTTAGCTAACTTTCCTCTGTTACCACTCAAGACTGACAGACAGGAAATTGTTCTCTTTCAAAAATCAGAACTCATGAAATGTGTAGTCTGTCCTCGCATTTTATCTCTATTGGTCATTATTAATTTTGTCCACCACTCTAGAGCACAAACTCCATTTAAAATATTCCGAGGCACAGAATATGAATACAAAGCAAAAGCAAAAGGTAGCAATCAAAGTCTTCCCTAGTTTATTTATAACATTGATCATGATGCTATTTTATGAAACTATACATGTTATTCAATTATTTACAAATAACTATGGAACACTGTGGGGACACTCACAGAAATGGTGTGTGTGTGTGTGTGCGCGCGTGCGTGTGTATGCTTTGTATGCCAGCAATCCTCACTGTTTATACTGTCTGATTGCTAGCTTGATACACCTGACCAAGGGCACCAGCCATACACACATCCAAAGTCAACACCAGTTCAGCAAATCCAGGATAAAGTCTGCTCTCCCTCCTCATAACTGAGGTTCTGAGTTGTCCTTCACTTTCCTTCCAACTTACATAGATTCATTTGTCCACTAAATATGTATTGAGAACTTCCTATGTGCCAGACAATGTTCTACAAGAAAACAGAAGCCTTGGTCCTTGCTTCTACCTATAATATACACTCAAAACAGAGACTGACTAATTATCCACCTCCTTTCGCATGAGGGCAATAGATCCACTGCACATGTTCATAAAGATATTGGTTCACTCTAACAGTGACTGCGGATAACTCTCTCAGAAACTATTGCCACACTCTTATTGCAATCAGTAGCCAAATTGTTTTAAACCAATGACAAGACCTGACCTCAGTTTTCAATCACTTTCTCACCTGCTAGTAAGCAGCATACTTTTACCACAGTTTAAATTCACCATTTCCTTAATTAGTGTCCTGGTTTTAACTACTTTGTTTTTGGTTTATTAGCTGAAAGCACATACAGAAACTGCAGTTTAAGTTCACAAACTAAAATGAGTAAATTAAATTAAAATTTTAAATGATCTCAGTGGCATAACCATGGATCCCAACCCAGTGGATCCAATAAGCTTTTCAACTCTAATACCAACCAATTCTCTCCTTCCTATTCCTTAGTCCAAGAGTTCACAGCAAAATCTGCATATGTGCTGCTCTTATTTTCTTCAAACTAGCCATGACACATGAATTTATATATCCTACTATTAGTTGTATAAATAGTTCTGTCTTAATGATACAAGTTCATGAAAATCTGTTTATATTATATGTCAGTTCAATCAATATCTTCATGTACAGTAATAGATAATTAGATAAGTGCTTTATACTCAATAAATATTGTAGGATGAATCTGTGCTTAATGAAACTAAAAGTATAAATTATCAGATTCCAGCCATGAACAGTAACTGATTTTTAGCCTTAAGAGGGAACATATGCCCTCATACTGATAGTTATTATTATCAGTTGAAATGTCTCAAATCATCAGTGAGATAAGTATATGTAATAATACATATTCACAGGTAAATGCAGATATAGTAGGAGGAGAATAAAACAAAATAAAATGTTCTCCATATTTATCTTAAATTTCACTTTCTAAACACTAAAATAAATTATTAAAATATTTATAATACAAGCAAATCATGTGTCACATTATGTTTCATACATTATTTTCATTCATCTATTGATCTAGTCAATCAGCCCTTCATTCACAAGAGTTCACTGAGTGTCTACGTAATGCCTTTGTTTTCTACAAGGCAGATTCAAATTGTAGAGAAACACTTCATAGTAAAGTACTTCTGTGTGAATTAAAGGATGGTTCTACATTTAAGTATTCACCTGAAGTTATGCCTTCCTACTTCGACAATTGAAAAGTGACTATGGATTGAGGAATTATTACCATTAAGAAACACTTAGGTTTGATTGACCAAACAAAAAATCACACATATTATAGTCTTTAATCAGAAGCCAACTATAATATTCCCATAATCCTCTCTGATCCAAGAAGCAGACACATTACACTGAAGTCCAAGGGTGCGTCTCACAGCACATAGAATTTCAACACAGGAGAAGCCTCCACCCCTATACTTCTGTTCAAACCCATATTGAAGCCGGAAGATTAAGGGTGAGATTATTAAAATCATAAATCAATTAAGTAGAATATTATTGTGATTCCGAGACTTCAAAAGTTTATAAGGTTTACTTCTTCAACAGATTGAAAAATAGCACAAATGAAATTATCTTTCTTCCTAGAAAAAAATTACTTCAAGTCTTTCTTTTTTCCATATTCTGGGAAAAGTCTCTTCTCTGTCTCTTTATCTCTACTTTTATCTCAATCTGTGTAATCTTTCTCAAAAGGAGCTAGTCTTTTTTTCATTACTAATTTTTAAATTTATAATTGACAAATAATTCTTTTATATATTTATGAGATACAGTGTGATGTTTCAGTGCATGTACACATAGTATAATGATCAAATTGGGGTAATTACATATGCATCACTTTCAGTGTTCATCGTTTCTTTGTGGCGATAACATTCAAAATCTTCCAGCTATCTTGAAATATATATTACATTGTTATTCGCTATAGTCACCCTACTGTGTAGTAAAATACTAGAACTTATTCTTCCTGTCTAACTGTAACTTTGTACCCGTTGACCTCTTACTCATGGACACTATCATCCAAACTGTCCATAAAAGTATATTCTCAGCGATATGATACTTTTCCCCTCAACCTTATAACATTCATCTATGACAATATATTTTCAACTGGTGAATTAGTGCCTGGGGTTGTCAACACAAATGCAGAGAAAAGGAAGCTGTCGTTCTTTTTAAATGATAGGAAGTCTCACACATCATTCCTAAACCAGGGTCCTCTCTTAGTCAGCTTGCAGCCAGTAGCACTCTATCACTCATGGGCTGCTCAGCACAGTGTATTCATCAAGGCGGGTCGACGCAATTGTTAGCTGGCAGTTCAAATGGGGCCGACTTGTCACAAGAGTGACAGCCTGGGCAATTGTTTGCCCTCTGGGAACAGGTGCAGGCAGGTTCAAATGAAATACATCCAAATACTAACAGCAAGATTCTTAATCATGTCAATAAAAAGGATGTACTGGTGTCTGGGATTCAGTGGTCACATATGCCTCTCACACTTTTGAAAATGAAATGCAGTCTGGCTTTTCAACAGAGTATTCCAAGGAATCCATCATGTCATTATCATTTTTAATACATGCTACTCATTCGCTGGATAAAATCTCTAATGCTGATATTCCACATACTAAAAGGCATGTTTATGCCTTGAATAACACAAAGGCAAGTTATCACAATAAAGGAATGGAAAATAAGAAAGTCTGACAATGGAGTAAAAAAAAACATAATCAGCAATGAGATTTGATTTCAGAATGACACTGTTTTGAAACACGAAGCATGCAAAAGAGCCCTTTAAAAGCGTAGCTTAATAATATCATTAATGAAACAACAAAAGAAAATAGCTAGCCAATTTAATTTTAGCTCTTAAATTTCCCAATATTCTTGAACCAGCTCTATGTTCTTACAGTTTTCATTGCATATCTATTCAAAATATTATATATTCTGTATCTATACAATGTTGCAAATTATATAATTTTTCCATTGAAAATTCCAATAACCATAAAGCATAAATGTGGCTAGATATCATGGCACAAAACAAAGCATCTTACTATTATTGGTGTTAGCATTCAAGTACTTGCTTAATATTTAAAAAATATACTTCAAGAAATCAGCTATGTCAGAAATATGCAGAAGATTGAAACTAAACCCCTTCCTTACATCATATATAAAAATCAACTCAAGATGTATTAAAGACTTAAAAGTAAAACCCAAAACTATAAAAACTGTACAAGATAACCTAGAAAATACCATTCTGGACATAAAACCTGACAAAGATTTCATGATGAAGACACCAAAAGCAATTGAAATAAAAATTGCCGGGCATAGTGGCTCGCACCCGTAATCCCAGCACTTTGGGAGGCCAAGGCGGGTGGATCACGAGGTCAGGAGATGGAGACTATCCTGGCTAACACAGTGAAACCCCATCTCTACTAAAAATACAAAAAAATTAGCCGGGTGTGGTTGTGTGTGTGTAGTCCCAGCTACTCGGGAGGCTGAGGCAAGAGAATGGGGTGAACCCGGGAGGCAGAGCTTGCAGTGAGCCGAGATCCCACCACTGCACTGCAGCCTGGGCCACAGAGCGAGACTCCATCTCAAAAAAATAAAAAATAAAAAATAAACTAAAATGACAAATAGGACCTAATTAAACTAAAGAGTTTCTGCACATCAAAAGAAACTATCAACAGACTAAACAGACAACCTACAGAACAGGAGGCAATATTTGTGAACTACGCATCTGACAAAGGTCTAATATTGAGAATCAATAAGGAACTTAAGTTTAAAAGAAAAAGATAACCCCATTAAAAAGTGGCAAAGGACATTCCTTTTTTAAAAAGGAGAAATGCACATGACCAATGAGAATATGAAAAAATTTTTAACTTCACTAATCATTAGATAAATGCCAATCAAAACCACAATGAGATACCATCTCACACTGTCAGAATGACTATTATTAAAAAATCAAAAAATAACAGATGCTGGCAAGGTCGTGGAGAAAAGGGATGCTTATACACTGCTGATGGGAATGTAAATTAGTTCAGCCATTTTGGAAAGCAGCTGGTGTTTTTGCAAAGAACTTAAAACACAGTTACCATTTGATCCAGCAAATGCCATTATTGAGTATATACCTAAACAAATATAAATTATTCTACCATAAAGACAAATACATATACATGTCCATTGCAGTACTATTTATAAGAACAAAGACATGGAATAAATCTAAATGCTATCAACAGTAGACTGGATTTTAAAAAATGTGTTACATATACACTATGGAATACTATAGACCCATAAAAAATACTATGCAGCCATACTATTCCATTGCATAGAATACTATGCAGCCATGAGATCATGCCTTTTGCAGCAACATGGATGGAGCTGGAGGCCATTATTCTGAGTTAGCTAACACAGGAACAGAAAACCAAATACTACATATTCTCACTTAAAGTAGGAGCTAAACTTTGCATACATATGGATACAAAGAAGGGAACAATAGATGCTGGGGCCTACTTGAGGGTAGAGAGTGAGAGGAGAGGATCAAAAAACTACCCATTGGCTACTATGCTTATTACCTCAGTGACAAAATAATCTGTACACCAAAGCCCCATGACATGCAATTTATGTATACGACAAAACTGCACATGAATGCCGGAACATGAAAGTTAAATAAAAAGAAACCAGCTATGTGAGAAATAAGAAGTACACACAGTCCTAGCTTTTACAGTATAATTAATTTGTGTTACTAACTTGTGTAATAAATTAGAGGGCAAAATTTAACATACCTAAACAATGAGTAAATACTAAACTATTGAATGATGGGTTTTTATAAATTATAGAGCTCAATAAAGACTGGTGATGTAGATGACAGTCATGGGAGAAGAGAGAGATGTGCTAGAACTAAGCAAACCATCTTAAAGTAGATAGGGAAGTCCATCCAGGGAGGAAAAAGCTAAAAGTTGATCATAGAAACTGTCCATTTTCTTCATTTTAAAAACAAAATTTAAAAAACACAACAAAGGCTAGAGACCAGGGTAAAGTGAAGAGCTCAAGATAAATTTATCTAAAATACATATTTTTAAGGAAACACAACTCTTTTATCGGGGAGATTTGCTTTAACTTCAGGTAAGTGGATATTCTCTGATTTTGATTATTTTTTCTCCAAAATGCAGGTTCCAAAGTTGGGTAGCATTTGCATCTTGATTCCACTGCTTTCTGACTGTGTGACTTTGGGAATTACCTAATATCACCATTTCCAAGTTTATTTATTTGTAAAATGGTGATAAAAGAAAATTGTCTGCATTTTAAGGTTGTTTGAGGTAACTGAGATAATTCTCATAAAATATTTAGCATAGGGCTTAACACTTTAAATAGCCTTAATAAAGAGTGCCTAGTATGTGACCTATTGCATTATCAATTATAAGATACCTTTCCAAACATAGGATTCCAATTAGTTATGTGCAAACAGTGTTCAATGTTAAAGCTTATCTATTGCTGTCAGTTATTTAATAATTACAAGTCTAAATGATTAAAGCTTTCCTTCCAAGGAAGAACCCAGAACTGCCTAATTTTTTCTCTGTTTGAACATAAAAAATTATTCTGTTTCAGAAAAATCTATTTGATTCCTAGAAAGCAAGATGATTATACAGGACAAAATGTACTCCCAATTACAAGATATCCAAAGAGTGTACTGAATCTTTATGAAATCAACAACTTGATAATTTCCCACTGGTACTAAAGAAATAAATAATTAAGAGTCCTTTGTGTTTTGAACTAGTTATATGAATATGCAAACATATTTTCACTGTTTTTCCAGGTTCGAGACACTTGGATAGTTTCTTCAAAATTATTGACTTAGATTATATCACTTTTCCAAAAATATATTTCACTTTCTCTAGATCATATAGGATTATAAGCCTAACTCCAGTATTAATATTCGAATTGACAAAAGAGCTTATGTACTAGTCACATTTAATCTAAGAAACATAAAATATATGTGTTAAGATAAATTACAGAAAAGACCTGGTTTAAAACCTTAAAAAGAAAATTTCATTGCCTGACTATTGGTCTTGAGTAGTTCTTTCAACATAATAAAAATAATGGCAAATGTTTTTTTTAAATTTACTGATAATTAACATCATTCTTATTTTGCCCATTGTACTTTATTCTTTACCTTGACTGTTAGGAAGCCTGGGATTAAATTTTTAGTTCAAGCCTAGCCACAGTCCCATCTCTGGCACTTGCAAAACTATCTTCTCTTTTTGTCTAATAACTTACGTTGTTTATTTTATTGCCTTGTATGTGTGTACATAAAATTTTAGAATAGGATTGCTTGAATTCTTTTTTGAAAAGAGTAGAACTGTATACTAAATATTTGCTCTTGTGATTACTTAATTTACTTTTATTTTATATTATCCTAATATACTTCTCAAATTCATAATTTTGAGATTTTATACCAAAAAAATTTCAGAGGTAAAAACAATGTGAAAATAATAACCAGTTAACATCCTGATGACAGTATCAAATCCACACATGTCAACTAACCTTGAATGCAAATGGGCTAAATGCCCCAATTAAAAGACACAGAATGGCAAGCTAGATAACGAACCAAGACCTATTGCTATGCTGTTTTCAAGAGACCCATCTCACATGCAGTGACACACATAGGCTCAAAATAAAGGGATGGAGAAAAATCTACCAAGCAAATAGAAAACAGAAAAAAGCAGTGGCTCCAATTCTAGTTCCAAACAAAACAGACTTTAAACCAACACAGATAAAAAAAAAAAAAAAAAAGACAAAGAGGGACATGACATAATGGTAAAGGATTCAATTCAACAAGATCTAACTATCCTAAATATGTATGCCCCCAACACAGGAGCACCCAGATTCATAAAGTAAAGCAAGTTCTTAGAGACCTTTAAAGAGACCTAGACTCCCACATAACAATAATGTGGAGGTAACTGTGCAATGTTGCCAGTGTGGTGTTAAAGTCTCTCACTTATACTTTAACACCACACTGGCAATATTACACAGATCATTGAGATAGAACATTAACAAAGATATTCAGGACCTGAACTCAGCACTGGTTGAAATGGATCTTGTAGACTACTACAGAATTCTCCACCTCAAAACAACAGAATATACATTCTTCTTATTGCCATATGGCACATACTCTAAAATCAATCACATTATCAGAAGTAAAACATTCCTCAGCAAATGCAAAAGAACTGAAATCATAAAAAACATCTCTCAGACCACAGCACATCAAATTAGAAATCAAACTAAGAAATGTACTCTAAACCATATAATTACATGGAAATTGAATAATTTGCCCCAGAATGACATTTGAGTAGAGAATAAAGACACAACATAGTAGAATCTCTGGAATACAGCTAAGGAGAGTATTGAGAGGGAAATTGATAGCACTAAATGCCCACATCAGGAAGTTAGAAAGATCTCAAGTTTAATAACCTAACATAACTAAAAGAACTGGAGAACCATCAGCGAACAAATCTCTAAGCTAGCAGAAAACAACAGATAATCAAAATCAGGCCTGAATTGAAAGAGATTGAGACATGAAAGATAATTCAAAAGATCAACAAATTCTGGAGCTAGTTTCTTTTAGTTAATAAAACAGACCACTAGTTAGACCAATAAAAAAGAAGACAAAGAAGATTCAAATAAACACAATCAGAAACTACAAGGGGGATATTACCACTGACCCCACAGAAATACAAACAACTATCAGAGAATAATATGAACACCTCTATGCACATAAACTAGAAAATCCAGAAGAAATGGATAAATTCCTGGACACACACCCTCTCAAGAATAAACCAGAAAGAAAATGAATCCCTGAAAAGACCAATAATAAGCTCTGAAATTGAGTTAGTAATAGCCTATCAATCAAAAAAGCCAAGGACCAGATGGATTTATAACTGATTTCAACTAGATGTATAAAGAACAGCTGGTACTATTCCTACTGAAACTATTCCAAAAAATTCAAGGACGAGGGACTCCTCCCTAACTCATTCTCTGAGGCCAGCATCATCCTGATACCAAAACCTGACACAGACACAACATCAAAAAAGGAAACTTCAGGCCAATATCCTTGATGAACATCAGTGCAAAGATCCTCAACCAAATACTGGCAAATCAAATCCAGCAGCACACCAAAAAGCTTATTCACCATGATCAAGTAGGCTGTATACCTGGGATGCAATGTTGGTTTGACATATGCAAATCAATAAATGTGATTCATCACATAAGCGGAATTAAAGACAAAACCCACATGATTATCCTAATAGATGCAGAAAAGGTTTTTGATAAAATTCAATACCCCTTCATGTTAGAAACTGTCAATAAGCTAAGTATTGAAGGAACATAACTCAAAATAAAAAGAGCCATTTATGACAAACCCACAGCCAACATCATACTGATTGGGCACATGCTGGAAGCATTCCCCTTGAAAACCAGCACAAGACAAGGATGCCTTATCTCACCATTCCTATTCAACATAGTATTGAAGCCCTACCCAGGGCAATCAGGCAAAAGAAAGAAATAAAGGCATCCAAATAGGAAGAGAGGAAGTCAAACTATCCGTGTTTGGCAGACAACATGACCCTATATCTAGAAAACCCCACGGTCTTGGACCAAGAGCCCCTTAGGCTGATAAATAACTTCAGCAAAGTCTTACGATACAAAATCAATGTGCAAAAATCACTAACATTCCTATACAACAACACTCAAGCCAAGAGTCAGATCAAAAATGCAGTCCCATTCACAATTGCCACAAAAATAAAATAAAATAAAATACCTAGGAATACAGTCAACCAGGGAGGTGAAAGATCTTTACAAGGAGAACCACAAAACTCTGCTCAAGGAAATCAAAGATGACAAAAACAAATGGAAAAACATTCCATGCTCATGGATACGAAGAATCAATATTATTTAAATGGCCATACTTCCCAAAACAGTTTTTTATACATTCAATGCTGTTGCTATCAAACTAACATTGAGATTTTTCACAGAACTAGAAAAACCTATTTTAAAATTCATATGGAATCAAAAAAGAGTCAGACATTTTGCCTCATCTCCTGTATCTATCTTCTGAACATCTGTTGAGTTTCCAAACTCCTAACATTTAGTGAGAATATTGCTTATTATGCTGTAGTCTGCCACTGGTGTTTCGATCCTCTCCAACATTCTCTACTCCTCTTGCATTTTCTTTTCTAACTTAGGATTTTTTTATTTCTCTTTCTTTTACCATGAAAGTCTACTAGTTGCTGTTTTCCACATATTTTCTTATATATAGCTTTCTCCCTTTCTCCCATCATACCTATTATTAAAATTATACTTTTTTATATTTCTGAAATGCTGAAGTATGTGTGAAAATCATTGATTCAACTTATGCTAAAAGTGAAATTTAGTACTATTTATTACATGGATTTTATGGTCTTGCATTGAAAAGAATCTTTACCTCAAGTTGTTTAAAAAAACTCATAAATTTCATAGGGATTACATATCTGAATCAAAATTAAATAATGAAAATGGATGAAAATTTGGGAATGTGTCCCTAACCTTTGGATTAGGAGAAGGCTTTTTAATTAGAAAAGAAACTGATAAACAATAACAAACAAGATTAATAGATTAGAGTAATAAAAATCAAAAAGTTCTGAATGACCAAATATTAATGAAGTAAAAAAAAAAATTAAATGAAAGCATGATAGCATGTGATAAACTATGCCTAATAAAGAGCCCCCCAATAACCATAATATCCAATAGAAAAATGGGTAAAGCAAGCAGTACATTCACAGAAAAGGAAATATAAATGGACAATGAATATTAGGAAAGATGCTCAACCCACCAGAAGTTAGGGTAATAAAAACTAAAACAAGAAGCTAGTATTTTTTTGCCCATAAGATTAACATAAATAAGATTAATAAAATCCAGTGAGTGGGTGTATCACAAAACAGGCTTTCTCTTATATCCTTGTTAGGAATGTGAATTATATGACCCTTTCAGAAAGCAGTCTGCCAGGATTTACTAAAATTAAACATAAGCAAATACTTAAGGAAATATGGCCTAAAGATACAGAAATATCAGTACACAAAACAATAAATTGGCATACCATAAACATTCATATCGCTATTAGCAATAATAAGTTATCCATACATGTATTGACTTCTTGGGATACTTAATATATGTGCATAGTTAAACTGAAAAAAACAATTTCAAGAGTAACATGAATTATATGTTCACATATTTGTAAAAAATTACATAAATATTGGTATGTAAGTTTATGTACTGGAAAGACACACTGAACTGTGGAAATAGGAAATTTTTAACTTTTTCCTTCCAAACAATTTGTTACATTTGCGATGTAACTGGAACACTGATAGGATATGGCTATAGTCATAAATGTCCTTTTTAAGATTCCTTTACATTCTAAAATAGTTACAGACACATTTGTTTTACGTCTCTCTTTCATTAGATTTTTGAAGCTGCATTAATAAAATACGAAGGTAACAAATTACCTCATGCTCTCAAAAGTGGGAGCTAAATGATGAGAACACATGAACACATAGTGGGGAACAACAAACACGGGGGCCTATTGAAAGGTGGAGCATGGGAGGAGAAAGAGGATCAGGAAAAATAACTAATGTGTGCTAGGTTTAACACCTAGGTGATGAAATAATATGTACGACGAACCCCCATGACATAAGTTTATTTGTGTAACAAACCTTCTCGTGTACCCCTTATTTAAAAGTTAAATATATATATATATTTTCAAGAGATAAAAAGAGGATTATTTCATTAAATAGAAAACAAAGAAAAGTAGTAAACACACTCAGTAAACAGCCTCTGTTACATGATAAGCTCAACAACTCGCCTTGTTTATCCTCTTCCAGTTCACTCTCAGAGCATCCATCATTCTCATCTTTCACATTGTCATGGGCATCTGGTGCCTTCTGTGATGAGGTTTCATTCTCTTTTTCAGGGTCTAAATTATCCCTTTTATCATCCAAAGGTGACTGTGGTATTCCATTCATTTGAACATCGGCCTGTCCTTCTTCATTAGCTTTTTCACCTTGTTTCTCCTCATCTACTTCAAAATCTTCTTCGTACTCTGAAAAAAGAAAATCTCCACTATAAGAATGAAAATAGAACCCCTTATCTTAACCTATTTCTCTCTAATGAGAACTTTGACTCCATTATCCTCTCTTCTCTGAGCCTTTCTTTGCTTCTTCTTTTTCGTTCAATTAGTGAACATGGAAAACTAACAGCAAATGATCAAAGATTCCAATCAGTTACATACACAAGAGCACAAAAGAAATGAAGCTCCAAATGACAAGGCTGAAACCTAATAAAAGTTCATTTACAAATGAACATCATCATCTAAAATAACCAAAATGGAAAGAGAAGAACTTGATATAAAACAATAAATTAGAAATAAATTAAAAATGAAGAGAACAGGATTATAATAATGAAAGTTAATTTGGAGATCCAGTGAGGTCATATTTCATATGAAAAGTGTTCAAAATATTTGGATATCAACTTAATGAATAGTGAAGTGGAAAAATTCAATTAATCAAGTCCAAAGGCCCTGAGAAGTAACACTGTGAATAGCACATTCTTTAAGAAACAAATGGACATCAAGAAAAGGCATTATGAAGGATTCTATATGTAGGCCAGAACTGAAATCATATGCATTCTTCATTCCTACAATAAATGAAATAATTACATTTCAATGATAAAAATTTATACAAAATAGAATATTCCTGTCACAGTCACGTATTTGCTTTATTCCCTGTAGAGGTGCAAAAACTCTGTAGCAGGAAAAGGAAATTGTCACATCAGATAAACTCCAGCTGTCCCTTGTGGTTATAATTTTTCACCTTTCATATTTAATTGTTCCCCCTTTTCTTCCACGAAAAACTAAAAATCTTGAAGTGACAACATGCCAAGGATAGAGAGCAAAAGGATCTCATGCAGAACCAATTAAGCAAATAAACAATTATCCTTAAAATAAAAATTACCATTAAAATAAAGGTTTCTCAATGTTGTGTGTTTTAGTTATTAGCTATTCTGGCTTCTCTGTCAGTGCAGGGGTTGGTCTCTTGGGTAATTTACTTGAGAGCTGTCCACCCAGTGAAAGAAACTTAATCTAGAAATGTATGCCCTGTGCATATGCAGAAAGCTCTGTAAATACAAAGAATGAGGGAGATAGAAGGGGAAAAGTGAAATCAAAACCTGTAACAAAGAAAATTAGATAATCACAAAAATGTTTCCACAAAAGAGATTTAATACATTTAAATACAAAGTATGAATATCAGTAAACCAAAACTGTAAAATAAGCAAGAAGATAAAGAATTTGCTTTATATTGCTAGATGCAAACAGAAAATACTAATAAAAATGAGCAAATATTTTGATACAAGTATTACCGGCCAAGTTATAGGATAATTCCCAAGTTATAGGATAACCCTGATAACTATCAATCAATAAGCCTATTTTTTGAGAATCTTCTATGTTTAAGAGGACAAAACTGCAAGATAGAAGACACTACAATAAGACATTCCCTGCCATGAAGGACTCTCCAATTTTTATTGAGGGAATAAGATGTAGGTACACAAGAAACACTGTACTCACTTTATCGTAGTTTTTAATATGTGATCCTCAGTAATGTGTTTTTCAACACAACTGGGCTGGATTGCTATGGATTTTTATATAGGACATATAATTAATTGTGTGAAGTAGTGTCAAGTAAGCAGAATGGAATGAAAAGAGAGTGGAAAGTCATTTTAGGGTCTCAGGGAAGACTGCCCAAAAGAGAAAGGTGAGATTAGCTGCAGAATACACATACATATATCACACTACAGGTGTTTGCTACTGATCATAAGATAAGCAGAGGGCCAGAGAGAATATGAGTGGATTGCTGTAATTCCATCCATAGTGTTACATAGTAGTGAAATGTGAGGGTTTGGGAATCAGGCATTCATGTGCCCAAGACCCAGTTAAAACACCTACTACCTATGTGACCTTGGGCAATTTGTCTTTAAGCTTCAGTTTCTCCATCTGTAACATGGGTAATACAACGCTGTGGTGAGGATTGAGAGCAATAATCCCTGGAACGTGCTTAGCACAGTGCCATGAATAGCAGGTGCATAATAAATATTATGGATTAGTACTAATAGTCCTTGTGATTGCGTAGCGAAGGGAGTAGATTATAGAACAGGAGAAATCAAAAATGATATGTACTCCTTTGACAGCAACACACTTTATTCGAGGCACCTGATTAAAATCAGGCAGTACAAGTGCCCGCAATTAGGACACAATTACAGTTATATAATTGAAGCACAGCACAAAAGTGAAGGAACATGAAGTGAACCACAAGAATAGTCCCGGCATCATATTTTGTGTTTTCTCTCAAATATAAAGTCAAGGCTGCCCTGGTTTTATTCTATCCCTGCTATCATCACATTTAAATATTAGCTTTCCATTAACCACAAGCCTTCCATTGGCATTATAGCTCAAAGCACATCACTTTTGTGCCATCTACTCACGTTTTTGATATGAATAAAACAACGGCATGCTTTCTAAAACCTTTTACATAATTTCTTCTGTTCTCCCTATCCCATTTGCCTTCTTCTAGAGAATTTAATTAGCTTGTTGTTTACCATCCCCACTAATGAGGACGTGAGTCAACACCAGGTCAACATCAATCTAGTCACAACCTAATCTTGCTGGCCTCGATTCAAACTTCTTGCTGCCCTTTCATCAGTGACTATTATGCAGAGAGCTGAACCGTTGCTGCTGTGGCTGCATTTTTAAAAACGGAAATGGACATTTAAAGTCCATTAACTAGCCAACCCGGAAGAAAGACCCCAGGAAAAACTTTATCATAGGTATCATAAGTATAAAGTACATCACTCATAGCACTAGTTAGGTTGGTTTAAGAAAAAAAAAAGAAAATGAAAAGCTTCCACCGAACATGACTTCCATAAACCACCATGTCTTCAAAGTTAAAACACATGAAAACACATCCTATTTGTTAATACCTCTGTGATTACTATTGCTACAGATATATTAAAATTCTCATGCCAAGATAGGACAAAGACTAGAAGAGATTGTGAAGAATGGTGAGCTGGTAAAACTGTTCTAAGTGAAATCTTTTGTAAAAGATTCACTATATTCAGTAGTAATCCAACATGAAGTCTAGCGCTATAACAGCCCTGTAATTATTGTCTTGGATTCCTGAAACACTTGGGCAGCAAAAATATGAGGTGGGGAGGAAGATACCTAGAAGTTGTCCCTTTCCCGAAGCCAGCCATTCCACAGGTCACCCCAACCCATGGTTATTGTCACCCCAACCCATGGTTATTGTGCCCCCTAACCAGGCTTTGTCTCCTGAGAATGAGGGACACACAGGCAGTTCTCCCTTTCTGATACTTTGGACACACTATCCACAACCATGTAGTGGGTAGGCTAACTTGTAATAGAAGGTTGTACAGTGTTTGAAAGACTGAGCTTTGATATTAGACCAACCTGGGTGCAAATTCTTGTTCTGCTACTTTTATCTAAGCCTCAATTTCCCAGCCTGTAAAATTGAAGTAATAATAATACCTACCATATTGAATGGTGAGGATAAAATGAGATTGTGTGTGCACAGTGCCTAGTTCAGTGCTCAGTGCTTGGCACTTTTATTATTGTTGTTATTACTGCTTTATGTATAAGTATATACAGGCATACCTATATATACATGTAAGTATATACAAGCATACCTATACCCCTGAATGTATAACTATATATATTCAATATACAGGTATACCTCAGGGATATTGCAGGTTGAGTTCCAGGTCATTGCAAAAAAGACAGTCACACAAACTTTTTGGTTTTCCAGTGCATCCAAAATTATGTTCCTACTATGCTACAGTCTATTGGGTATATAACAGCATTATATCTAAAAAAATGTATACACCTTAACTAAAATAACTTTATTGATAAAAGATGCTAACAATCATCTGGGCCTTAGTTGGTCATTGTCTTTTTGCTGGTGGAGGTTATTCCCTTGATGTTAATGGTTCCTGACTGATCGGGGTGGTGGTTGCTGAAGGCTGGGGTGGCTGTGGAAATTTCTTAAAATAAGACAACAATAAAGTTTGCCACATCTATTGACTCTTGCTTTCATGAAGATTTATCTGTAGCATGCAATGCTGTTTAATAGCATTTACTCACAGTAAACCCTCTTTCAAAATTGGGCTCCATCCTCTCAAATCCTGCCACTCCTTTAACAACTAATACATTTTATACATATTCTAAATTCTTTGTTGTCATTTCAACAATGTTCACAGCATCTTCAACAAGAGTAAATTCCATCTCAGGAAACTTCTTTCTCTGTTCATCCCTAAGAAGCAACTCCTTATCTATTCAAGTTTTATCATGAGATTGCAACAATTCAATCTCATCTTAGGCTCCACTTCTAATTCTCTTGCTATTTCTACCACATCTGCAATTACTCCCTCCACCAAAGTCTTGAGCTCCTCAAAGTCACCCATGAGGGCTAAAATCACCTTCTTTCAAACTCCTATTCATGTTGATATTTTTATCTCCTTCCATGAATCATGAATGTTCTTAATGGCGTCTAGAATTGTGAATCCTTTCCAGAAAGGTTCCAACTGAATTTGCCCTGATCCATCAGAGGAATCACTATCTATGGCAGTTATAGCCTTATAAAATATATTATTTAAAGAATAAGATCTGAAATTACTCCTTGATCCATAAGGATAATAACAGAATGGATGTTGTGCTAGCAGGCATGAAAACAACATTATTGCACTACACATCTTCATCAAAGTTCTTGAGTGACCAGGTACATTGTCAACGAGTGGTAATATGTTGAAAGAAATCTTTTTCCCTGAGCAGTAGGTCTCAACAGTGGGCTGAAAATACTCCACAAATCATGCTGTAAGTAGATGTGCTGTCATCCAGGCTTTGTTTGTTTCATTTATAGAGCAGAAGCAGATAAAATTTAGCATACCGTTTAAGGGCCCTAGGACTTTTTGAATGCTAAATGAGCATTGGCTTCATCATGAACTCACCAGCTGCACTGGCTGCTAAAAGAAGAGTCAGCCTATCCTTTGAGGCTTTGAAGTCAGGTGTTGACTTCTCCTCTCTAGCTATGAAAGTCCTAGATGGCATATTTTTCAATGTAAGGCTGTTTCATCTACACTGAAGACCTACTGTTTAATGTAGCTACATTTATAAATGATCTTAGCTAGTCTTCTGGATAAAATTGCAGCAGCTCCTACATCAGCACTTGCCACTTCACCTCACACTTTTATGCTATGGAGATGGCTTCTTTCTTTAACCCTCATGAACCAAACTCTGCTAGCTTCATACTTCTCTTCTGTAGCTTCTTCACCTCTGTCAGCCTTCATAGAATTGCAGAGAGTTAGGGCCTTGCTCTGACTTAGTCTTTGGCTTATGAGAATGTTGTAGCTAGTTAGATCTTCTATCAAGACCACTAAAATTCTCTATATATCAGCAATAAGGATTTCTTTTTTATCATGCACATGTTCACTTGAAGTAGCACTCTTAACTTCCTTCGGGAACTTTACTTTTGTATTCACAACTTGGCTAACTGTTTGACACAAGTAGCCTAGCTTTTAGCATATCTTGGCTTTTGATATGCCTTCCTCACTAAGCTTAATCGATTCTTTTGATTTAACGTGAAAGACATGAGACTCTTCCTTTCACTTGAACATCTAGAGTATATTGTATAGCATTATTAATTAACCTAATTTCAACACTGTTGTGTGTTAGGGAACAGAGAAGACCAAGGAGAGCGGAGACACTGGAGAACAACTGGTCAGTGGAGCAGTCAGAACATTGATTAAGTTCACTTTCTTACAGGGTACAGCTCATGGCATCCCAAAACAATTGCAATGGTAACAACACAGATCACTGATCACAGATCACCATGACAGATATCATAATAATGAAAAAGTTAGAAATATTGACAAAATGTGACACAGGGATGAGGTGAGCACATGCTGTTGGACAAATGATGCTGATAGACTTTGATGCAGGGTTGCCACAAACTTTTAATTTATAAAAAGTGCTATATTTGCAAAGCTTGTGCAATAAAGCGAGCACAATAAAATGAGACATGCTTGCATACGTATGTGTGTATGTATATATATGAATGTGCATGTGTGCGTGTGTGTGTGGTGGGGGGGTGGGTGTATGTGTATGGAGAGAGGGAGACAGAGAAGCAGGGGAAGGCAGGAGAGAGGAAGAAAGAGAGAACAGAGAATAAAGAAGAAAGCGAAAAACAGCAGACAGATAGGTTCTACAACCCTAAGCCTATAGCCAACTGTTTTTAGTTATGGAATACTCTATCACCACATAATTATATTGGTTGTACCTACCTGGTGTCAAAGCAAATTCATCAATTTCATGAAAAACAGTACATTCAAAAACTTTTAAAATAGGTAAAATTTTATTTGGCCAAAATAGTCTCTGCAGAAGTCAATAGAGTCTCTAATTCATATTGACATATACTCTATTCTACCTCCTCATCTCTGCAGGAAGAACCTTTAACCTTTCGGGGGTTAGGTCTGCCCTCCTCTAAGGTAGGTGACAAAGGACTCCACACAAAACAGCAGAGGAAGGAGGTCAGGGACACCCCACAGTAACAGAGCTGCCTGAAGTCCACAGCTGGGTAACATTTAATGGGTATTTTTGAAAATTTTGATAATCACACTTCAAAGACAAATGAAACAGCCGCAGCAACAAGAAAAGAAACTTGTGTTGTTGATTACCATATTTTAAAGTATTTTCCTGGTCGTCTTCCCAGACATCGTGTCCTGGTTTTCCTTTACTTGTCATTTCCTCCACAGCAGTTATAACTTCTTTGAGCCCTGTTTTTATTTCTTGAGCTGAAAATTTGGCTGAGACAGAGGATTGGTTCTCCTTGATCTCATTTCTTTTTGGTATCACATACTCCCTCTCTTGCCTCATTTTCCCCTCATCCTTCTTCAGGTCCTCTCCTTTCTCAGTGCTCTTTTCTTTCCTAGATTTTGGCAAAGATGTTTTTTTGTCAAGGCCCATTGCAATAATGCACCTATGAAAAATATTAACAGGAAGTGTGTGTTAACCCTTATAGACACCACAATGGAACCTCAAAGCTTTTGAAAGCACTTATCTCTTATACTAGTAAAAAAAGATACGAAAATATTTTGATTACAGTATACACTAATAAAAATAAACAATTAAAAAGCTAATTAAAAATAAACTATTCTTTTTTGATACTAAAATCTTGTAAACAAACACAACAAATTCTTAATAATGTTATCCACAATAATAAACAAAATAAAATAAAACATCAACCAAGAACTACAGTTTCAAACTAAAATCTGTGCCTTCAAGAATATTTTTGGTCCTAAACAGTAACATGTATCATAGATACAGAAATATAGATGGGTATATAATTTTACATACATAAAAATATATTTCAAGTCTTTAAATGAGAATTATGTGATAATAGAACATGCAGATTTATAAACATAGAGAAGCTGATATAAAAATGGTCAGAAGAAGCAAGATGCCATTCAGTCTGATAACTTGTATTTTAACAACACAACAACAGTAGCAAAAGACTTACAAGATTGGCTCTAAATAAATATGATTGATTTTTTAAAGTAATATATACAGTCAAATATTGTTGCATCTTTTAGGTAAGTAACTCAGGAGTTTGTACACTCATTTTCATAGAACTGTCATTATTGCTTTTAGAATGGCCTTTTGAAGTCTGTACGACAGTCTTCTGGTGATTTTTACTAGTAATAAGTTCTTATTCCTCAAAAATGGCAATAATTTATAGAGGTTATGAAGTCATTCCAAGTCAAATCTGGTGAACCATGCAGATAATCTGAATGCATTATGACATTCAAACTTTTAAATCCATTATAACAAAAGTAATGTGAATAAATTGTCTTCTAAAGCTTTTTTATATCTAAGTTGATATTAAAATAAGAATTCCAATGATAATAATATATACATTAATAAAAATGATGATTATGATAATGATAAGATTATTGAGCACTCGCTGTGCCAAGCTCTTTTCTGGGTACTCTGTATCCATTATCTTAAGGAATTCATTATCTCATAGACCAATAAATTAAGAACTATCATCACCACTTTACAAATGAGAAAACGGAGGCTTAAAAGGCTCTAGCAGTTCAAGGTCACCCAGTACGTGGGTGATGGAGCTGGATTCTAGCTCAAGACTGCTAGGCTCCATCACGTCATACTGAAGCACAACCATATTGGTCTATTACAGGTGTAGGCCTCCAGTTCCTAGTTATGATATAACTAGGAGAGATGACTAGTTACACAGACAAATGTCACACTCTCTCAGCTGACACTAATACAATCTGGAGAAGTTTCTGGCAAGACCTGGATAAAATTCATGATCTGAAAAAGGTATCTGGTTATCAGTCTCTTCATTTTCTTTCTCTAGAACTACTCACATGCCCCTCTCTCCATGTGACACAACTATCAGAGAACTGAATTTATAGTGGGTAGATGAAAGGGATCAGCAAGCAGTCAAGACTTGCCAGTCCCAGAAGAATAGGAATAATATATAAAATCTGAAAAATGCCTCAACCTGAACAAATCCAATGGCAATTTCTAAAACTGAAGATTTCACGAAATTTCAGCCGTCTGCAGTATAGAAATAGCAAAGGAATTGATCTTAATACATTTTTCCAACAAGCAAATATGAGAACTGAGTTATATCACTTAACTTTTCAATATCTCCCCATAAAATAAAGCTAAAAGGATTTGCACTCAAGGTAACTATCAGGCTGTAAAAAATGAGATAACGAGATTATACTTATCTCACCCATATTAAGCACGATAAATATTTCTTGACTATAATGATGATGTGCTTAGCACATTGCTTTCCTTGGGATAAAGGTGTCATGAATCTTCACAGTATATGATTACTAGCATTGCCTTCTGTTCAAGCTGTTCTTCCCTTATCAATTGCAACACCAAATCCATTGATTTGGAGCCTCTGATATGCTGTTACTTTTAGTTTATGTTGTGGCTGCGTAAAGGCTTTGATGCCTCCCTACTGCATGCACAGACTTTTTATTGCCCATCTGCTGAAGGGAATTGGACAAACAAAGTGAGCAACATCTGCTCTCCTCGTCACTGACTACCTATTTGACTTCTGAATATAATTTGAGGTGTTGATTATGATTACGAAAGCTCAAAGCCGTCTGCATTCTACATGGTTAAGCATTTCTTCCCATGTTTCATGCTAGCAATTGAAAATTACTATGCCTCTTCAAACAGTTCCTATAATTGAGAGATGAGGACAGTTGTGGAACCTTACAGTTTGGAAGTGACCACTGCTCAGCTTTTCTTGTTTTCTGAGGACCTTAAACAGGTAATTCCTAATCATTTTAGAAATATAATTTTCTGTTATTTTATTGTACCATGTCCTCCTTTTTCTCATCATAAATGTTTCAGGGACTGGCATTTTTAAAATAAATTAAAATTAATTTCATTTTGAATATATAGGAGGAATTAGTGTGCATTGCTTAATGTAACTAAAAGTATCATTATGGGTGTGACCAAAAAACCAAAGTTACAGAAGATAGTAAGTGCTATCAGTCTCCTTTGGGGTAGTTCTCAACTCTCCATGGAGTTCTGCAGTGTCATGGTCTCTAGAATAACCAGAAAAGTCTCAAGTGTGGAAGAGGACAAACAAGCAAGGCTCTAACACTCACTCACCTAACCCTGTCCCATTTAAACCACTGACTCAACTTTCACCTGACCTGCAACAGGGAGACAGCCAATGGCAATGTACTGTTCTATTTTGGGCATTCACAGATTTCATTGGAAAAACGGTTATGAAGTTAACAAAACAATTGAAAACCATTCTTCTGTAAGAACCACGCATTTCGGTTGAGAGTCATAGGCCTTATTCTTTAATATTGCAACCATTTTGATGTTATTATTTGAAAAGGTTGAAGAAAGAATCTAGAGGGGACCAAGTGTTGAAATCATAGAAAGAATTATACAGAGGCTAGTGAGTGTGGAACGAGAGTAAATGCTGTCAGTCAGATTTTGGTACTGAACTTCCATAGAAAGTGATCAGGGTTAATAATTTACAGCTTGGATTTATACCACAACTCCAAAAGAATGTAATATATTTGCACATAGATGATTGCAGATATTTATTAGCTTTCCTGGGAATTAAACAGAACTGTGTTAAATGACCTGCCCCCAAATAAGGAGATAGCATATCTGAGTTGGAATAGGAAGGCAGCTCATGTGGTCCCTAAGTACAGGTGGGCACTGATACTATCTTGCCCTAGGCCATTCAATCTTCCATTCTCTGGATGATTCTTTTACGCTCTTATCTCTCTGGAAACACCCAACCCCTCTTCTCTCAGCCTTATCCTCAGCTGATAAATTTATGTATTGTTTAAGAAATAGAAACAATCAGCAGAGAGCTTCCAGTTGTTCCCAGCACATCTATTAATAGCAACTTACATCTCTATCTTGTATGCCTTCTTTCTTTCTTCCTGTTACCATACAAGAATGTTTCTCCTCTTCTTAAGGCTTATACCCCTACTTGAGCCCTACATCTCATCTTCTCCAGTCTACCCAAGTATTTAGCTCCAGAAATTTCCACCTTTATGTCATACTTCACGTTTCTTCTTCTCTAAGGTATTCAATAATCCTTTGTATCAGCATAGAAACATATTATAGTATCTCCCATCTTAAAAAATAAAGAGCCTTCCTTGAACCCCTACGTTCTTCCTCCTGGCTACCACCTAATTACCATTCTTTATAGCAAAATTATTTTTAAACCTTCTCTATAGTCTCTGGCCTTAGTTCTTCCCCAACTATTTTTTAAATCCACTCCAAGAAAGCTTACACCCCAATTGCTGCACTGTAACTTGTGCCATGATCACCAGTAGCCAACACACTACCAAATCAATGTCCAATCCTGAGTCTTCATTTTACTTCACCTATCCACACATTCAACTCCATTAATCATGCCCTTATTCTTTAACCATTTTCTTTATTTCCAAGATACTACTCTCTCTAGGTTCTCTTTCTACTTACTGCCTTTCCTTCTTAGGCCGGTTCCTCTTTACCTCCCTCATCTTTTAAATAGAGTGACACTCATTACTCAGACATCTTCTCTATGTTCAATTCTTAAGCAATCTCATAAATGTCATCTGTATAAAAACCAGTCTCAGATTTGCATCTCCAGCCTGGACCTCTCACCTCACCCCGGATTCGTATATTCAACTGCCTACTCAGCATCTCTACTTGCTTATCTCATACATGTCTCAGACTCAATGTGTCCTCAACCAAAACTGCTTCATTCCACCCCAAAAACCTGCTTCTTCCACAGTCTCATCTTACATACATGTTAACTGGACTTCTTTCCAGTTATTCAAGACAAAAAAAATTGAAACATCTTTGACTCTGCTCTTTATCTCATTTCCTGCATTCAATTCATCAGTAAGCTCTACCTTTAAAATTACTTCTAACTCATTCCACCATTATCTCTTCTCTGGATTAAAGCAGTTTCTGCTATTTTCCCCACACTCCCTTGTTTATTTTTCCCACAAGAGTTACTATTAGATCATGATAAGTCATTGCTCAAAACCCACCTTAGAAGATTCCCATCCTTCTCAGATAAAAGTTAAAGTCCTTGCAATGACTCTAGGACTCTATGTGGCTTGCCCTCATGGTCTCTCTGACCTCGTCTCCAATTTCATGGGTCTATTCCTTTTGCTCTGGTCAAGCTACCTTAGACACACCAAACGTGTACCTGCTTCATGCCTTCTGTATATGCTTTTCCTCTATCTCAAAAGCTATTTCAAGAAAGCAACTTTTTTTTTTCCTGGTTTCTGCTCAAAAGACATCTCATCAGAGAGGCCCTTCCTAACCATCCTACATAAAATAACACACTCCTCATGACCCTTGTCTCCCTTCACTCCATGTATCTCCCTTACCCTGTTTTGTGTTCATCATGCTGACCATCTCACATATATTAATTTCTTCATTGGTATGTTATCAGCTTTTCCTCCATTAGAATAAGTTCCATGGAGACAAGTACTTTAGTTGATTCACTCTTGTGTTCTAGCTTGGCATCTAGCCAATACTTTTAGAAAATATGAAAGCCCATAAGCAAGACTCCTGATTTCAAACAGAATGTTCAATATGAAAGCTGGTAACAGTCAAAACTGACCTTTTATCATGCATTTTGTTACGCCCAAGATTGAAACTAAGGGAGATGATGAAAACTGGGTCAGACAGTAATGCAGGCAAACCTAACCTCTAATAGGCATTACTGAAAATGTCCAGTCAAGTAAGTCAGATGCTTGGCACACACTTTAAGGCTCAGCCTAAAACCAGTTACTAAGATGAATGCGGAAAAACAGACAAACAAACAAACAAACAAACAAAAAATCTCTCTCCTTCCCTTCAGAAACAGTTCTTAAAGTGAGAAGAAAGGAGAGATAGAAAGTGAAATAATTTAAAATGTACTAGCTTTTATCTTCATCATATAACACCTCTGTAAGTCTGATTTCCATCTTAAAATTTCAAATTCAGCACACCATGTTACAATAAATAACCCTGAACTTAGATATTTCAGGCTCATCTATACTGAATTTTTTTAACAATTGTGAAGAGAAATGCATTAGTAAAAACATTCAAAGAAAAATGTAGCAAAACTTGCGCTCTACCAAAGGACATTTGTTTCCATACTTGTAGCAAGGAGATGATCTCTCAACACACACAAACCCAAAGTAGCCTCGTTTGCCTCCGAGCCTGGAACCTTTTCGATGCTTGTATTCACAACAGGAGCTTAACCTGTTCACCTGCATCCCATTCAGGAAAAAGGTGAGACTGAAGGGAAAACCATGATGCCTTTTGGAAATAAACTGAAAGGTCTCTGGAATTAAAATAGAAATACATTAGTGAAAGCAACTGACTTTGGACTAACATCTGTTAAATCATGTTTTTCTATTAGATAAATAACAATATTATGATCTAGATCGGGGTGTCCAATCTTTTGGCTTCCCTGGTCCACACTGGAAGAAGAATTGTCTTGGGTCACATATAAAATACAGTAACACAAACAACAGCTGATGAGCAAAACAAAACAAAACAAAATGTTCTTGCATAAATCTCATAAAGTTTTAAGAAAGTTTTCAAATTTGTGTAGGGCCACATTCAAAGCCATTCTGTGGACCGTGGGCCATGGATTGGACAAGCTTGATCTAGATCATCTTTTAATCTGAGGACAATTTTTAATGATAAAATTGCATTTGATTACTTTTATTTGTAATAAATACTCCAAGTTTTTATAAAAACTCTTTGATTTTTAATAAAATAATAATACCTAAAGTTATATGAGCACATACTATGGCCAGGCATTATGCCTTATTATCTTGTTATTTTTCAATCACGTGAAGTGGGAATTTTTCTATCACTAGATTCTAGGTCAAGAAATTAAGGCTTAGAAGAGTTCAATAACTTACTCAAGATCTTACAGCGAGTTGGAGAGTTAGAGTTTGAATCCAAACATCTCTGTAGATTCCATGCCTCTATCTTGCTATGCCATTTATTAACAAAGCAGTTAATAGGAGAAGCCTACTGTGAACTCATTAATGCCTTTTAAAATGCTTTTATTTTTAGTTGTGACTTTAAATATTTGAATACAAACATGAATGAAGCAGTTATTTCATCTCCAAGCTATACTGAATTCTGTTTGGATTTGAGAACACTTTGTTTTCCCCACCCACCCAAAAGTTCCACCAATAAATTTAGAACCACTGCCTACAATTAATAGTTTTTAATAATTCCAAGTCTTTATAATGCTCTTTGCAAAGCCCCCACCCTGCCCCGCTATTCCCACAGATATCCTAAACCCTAAGTCTGGGAAACTTTATTCTCTACAGAGTGACTCAAAATCCTGTGCCTCACGAATATTTCTTATGTCACTTCCTAAAAAAGAAAAAGAAAAAAGAGCCTCTCTGGACCCTTCCACATCTGCCAATAATAAAGTCGACAATTTTCACCTCTCTACTATGTACACATTTCCTATTGTTGCACTTACTACAATAGATTAAGACGTAGCTATACCAGTGGTTTTCAAATGTTAATGGTGTATCAGCATCACCTAGAGGGCTTATTGAAATACAGATTGCTGGGCTTTATCTCTGTTTCTGATACATCAGGTCTGTGGTAAGAACCAAGAATTTGCATTTCTAACAAGTTTCCAGGTGATGCTGATGCTATTGGTCTAGGGACTGGCTTCTAAGAACCCTCCCTAATCTAGATGTTTGCTGCTTTACATGTTTGTGAAATCCATAAGAGCTGAAATTGATGCATCTTTTTTCTCCAAGTCCCAGGACAATGGCATAGAAGGTTCCCCCAAAATAATGAGTGAATTATTATTTTAATCTATTTTTAAGTTATTTAGAACCACTGTGTATACCACATTGTTCCCTTAAAAAAAAAAAAAAAAAAAAAAAAAAAAAAAATTCACATTAGATGCAACTCATTCTAAAGAACAGACATATTAAAAAGGTAATTCAGTCATTTATACCTTAGTATTTCTGATGTAAAATTAAACAAATTTGGAAAGAGAAAGTTGACAAAGTTTAGAGTCTGGGAAAACTAGGATACAATATCTTTAAAAATCCTTCTGTCTTAATGATGAATGGATTCCTCAGGTGTTGAAAGCGAGTTTGATTGTTTTTGTTATAGAAGCTTGATTCTACACTCATGTAATATAAAGCATTCTGCTGCAGTGTCATACCCCACAACGTCCTGCGTTCCCAGTTCAGGAAGAGAGGGCAGTTAAGGAAATGTTGAGAATGGGCTCAGGAAATCAGGCCCTAAAAGTGACTGCCCTTCCATCTGATGCTCATGTAGCTGGAGAGCATACCCAGATACTACTCCATTTTGTTTTTTCATTGTTTTTCAGACTTCTAGAACAAGAATTGACAACCTTTGCCTTTACTCCTTTGTTACTTATTTTTGTATTTTAAATACAGTGACACCTCCCCATCCTGACTTGATGATTTCTTCATGGAGCAGTGGAAAGAATATAGTCTAGAAATTAGAAGGTTTTGGTCCATGGCACAGGTTAGTGTATCTTGGTGGGTCATTTAACTTTGTTGCCTTTCAGAATTCTCACCCATAAAATAGAGATGGGGGTGGGTAGAATGCACTTTTCTATCCACCACACAATCTTAAAGATTTTAGAATGCAAAATAATAGAAAGCATTATATATGATTATAATTACAATATTTGTACAGTTAATTATTTATTGTTCACTGACAGTTGGTAGCACTGTTTTAGGTACTAAAGAGAAACGAAAATAGAGAAATATATCAAATGTGGTCTCCTCACTGAAAAAGTTATCAATAAACAATTAAATCTGGACTGCAGTCACCAAATCCACTCTTCTTTAAAATTTTATCTCTGGAGATGAACCAAAGGCTTAAAACAAAGTGAGAAGCATGCATTTATGAAAAATTACTGAACTTTAGGTAATGGGAATCCATGCATTTTTTCCTGGGCTACTCTCATCCCCAACATCTAACTACTACCTTATCACAGCAGTTCTAGTAGGGTGGGCCAGGCCACAAATAACCAGCTGCTTCACTGTCAGTGGGGGCTGACTTGATTGGAGAGCAAGAAAAGCCCTTGGCCCATGGCATGACCAGGAATAAGCAGGAATCTCAGAGGCAAGCTAACAGGGAAGGTCAGAGGTCCCATGGGCCTGTGACTGTAGTTTTGGGGTTTTTTTGTTTGTTTCTTTGATTCGTTGGTTGGTTTGGTTTGGTTTTTGTTTTTTTGAGAAGAATTCTTTTTCTGTTGCCCAGGCTGGAGTGCAGTGACACAATCTCAGCTCACTGCAACCTCTGCCTCCTGGGTTCAAGCTATTCTCGTGCCTCAGCCTCCTGAGTAGCTGGATTACAGATGCACACCACCACGCCCAGCTATATATATATATATATTTGTATTTTTTAGTAGAGACAGGGTTTCGCCATGCTGGCCAGACTGGTCTCAAATGTCTAAACTTAGGTGGTCTGCCCACCTTGGCCTCCCAAAGTGCTGGGGTTACAGGCATGAGCCACTTAAACCCAGCCACGACTATAGTTCTACTAAGGGCAAGCAACAGGCCAGTGGACAAGTCAAAATTTAAAAGGAAGACAGAAGCAATACGGCAGTCACAGAAGCATTTGATAAGCTCCCTATATATCCCTGGCTAACTGGAAGTGGCATGGATCAGAGAGGGCTCAACCTTTTCATACATCTCTAGTCTACCAGTAGCTTTCCCTTAGGCATAGAAGAAACACAAGAGAATCTGGTGGAAAATAAAAGTTGGAACAGACTTGAAAATTGCCCAAAGTTTAGATGTACCCCTGAACCCACTATAGTCAGCTGAATTGTGTGCTCCAAAAATTCATGACCACCCAGAACCTCAGAATGTGATCTTGTTTGGACATAGGGTCTTTAAAGATATAATTAGTGAAGGATCTAGATGAGATCATCCTGGATTTAACTTTGGCCCTTAATTCAATGATTGATGTCCTTATAAAAAGAGGTGAGGACACACACAGACATACAAGAATACCATATGAACACAGAGGCAGAGATTGAAGTGATGGAACCACAGGGTGAGGAAAGCCAGTTGACAGAGTTAAGAAGAATGCTTCCTTGGGGTTTTTCAAGGAGTGTATCCTTGCCAACACCTTCATTTTGGACTTTTGGCCTAGAAAACTATGAGAGAATGAATTCTTGATGTTTTCAGATATACTTTTGGAGACGTTAGCCCTGAGCTATAAAACACAGAGACTACCCCAAGAGTCCAGACTAAAAAATAGCAATATAGTATTTTTTAATCTGAGCAAAACATGGCTGGCTCTGCACCAGAATGACAAAGGCAAAATTTCACAGATTTAATTTTGGTAACTTACTAAAAAAAACAACAACAAAACCAAAAAAATAAAAATAAAAACAAAAATTAAACAAAAAAAAGAAGGAAAAAACAGAAACAACAATAACCTCTGAGGGGAAAAGTCAGAATCCAGAATTCACAGCAGCTTTAATATACTGCCTAAAATGTTAGACCTAAAACCATAAAAACCCTAGAAGAAAACCTAAGCAATACCATTCAGGTCATAGGCAAGGGCAAGGACTTCATGTCTAAAATACCAAAAGTGTGGGCAAAAACTGGAAGCATTCCCTCTGAAAACTGACACAGGACAGGGATGCCCTCTCTCACCACTCCTATTCAATATAGTGTTGGAAGTTCTGGCCAGGGCAATCAGGCAGGAGAAAGAAATAAAGGGTATTCAACTAGGAAAAGAGGAAGTCAAATTGTCCTTGTTTGCAGATGATATGACTGTATATTTAGAAAATCATCATCTCAGCCCAAAATCTCCTTAAGCTGATAAGCAACTTCAGCAATGTCTCAGGGTACAAAATCAATGTGCAAAAATCCACAAGCATTCCTATACACCAATAACAGACAGAGAGCCAAATCATGAGTGAACTTCCATTCACAATAGCTTCAAAGAGAATAAAATACCTAGGAATCCAATTTACAAGGTATGTGAAGGACCTCTTCAAGGAGAGCTACAAATCACTGCTCAACGAAATAAAAGAGGACACAAACAAATGGACGAACATTCCATGCTCATGGATAGGAAGAATCAATATCGTGAAAATGGCCATACTGCCCAAGGTAATTTATAGATTCAATGCCATTCTCATCAAGCTACCAATGACTTTCTTCACAGAATTGGAAAAATCTACTTTAAAGTTCATGTGGAACCAAAAAAGAGCCCACATTGCCAAGACAATCCTAAGCCAAAAGAACAAAGCTGGAGGCATGATGCTACCTGCCTTCAAACTATACTACAAGGCTACAGTAACCAAAACAGCATGGTACTGATACCAAAACAGAGATATAGAGCAATGGAACAGAACACAGCCCTCAGAAACAATACCACACATTTACAACCATCTGATCTTTGACAAACCTAACAAAAACAAGAAATGGGGAAAGGATTCCCTATTTAATAAATGGTGCTGGGGAAACTGGCTAGCCATATGTAGAAAGCTGAAACTGGATCCCTTCCTTACATCTTATGCAAAAGTTATTTCAAGATGAATTAAAGACTTAAATGTTAGACCTAAAACCATAAAAACCCTAGAAGAAAACCTAGGCAATACTATTCAGGACATAGGTATGGGCAAGGACTTCATGACTAAAACACCAAAAGCAATGGCAACAAAAGCCAGAATTGACAAATGGGATCTAATTAAACGAAAGAGCTTCTGCACAGCAAAAGAAACTGCCATCAGAGTGAACAGGCAACCTACAGAATGGGAGAAAATTTTTGCAATCTACTCATCTGACAAAGGGCTAACAT
>NW_012098432.1:4318616-4369304 GCF_000951045.1 Mandrillus leucophaeus
TAAATGACGAGTTAATGGGTGCAGCACACCAGCATGGCACATGTATACATATGTAACAAACCTGCACGTTGTGCACATGTACCCTAGAACTTAAAGTATAATAAAAAATTAAGAAAATAAATAAATAAAATAAAAATAATACAAAGATTAAAAAATATATATACCACCTAAATATGGAGTTTTTAACAAGCAATCCAAAGACATGTTTTTGAAAACGGGAAAATGTGACCTATACTTAGAAATAAAAGCAATCAAAACCACAGCCAGGAATCTAATCAAGACCAACATGTATCTACACAAAAACTTGTGTGTTTATGTTCATAGTCCCAAACTAGTATCAGTACAAACGTCCTCTAATTGGGGAATAAATTTTTTAAAATATGGTATATCCATGTAATGGAATATACTTAGCAATACAAAGAGAGAGCCACTACTGATACTATAAATATGCATGACTCTCAAAAGCATTATGCTAAGTGAGAGCAAAAAGACAAAATACTACCCATGGTATGATTGTGTTTATAGGAAATGTCCAGAAAAGAAAATCTGTGCAGTCAGAAAGCAGATCAGTGTCTTCCTGGGGCTGGCTCTGAGACAGGGACCAACTGTCAAAGAGAACAAGGGAACGTCCTGAAGTGCTGGAGATGTCCCACACCTGGTTTGTGATAATGGCTGCACAACTCTGTATAATTCCAAAAAGAAATTGAATTATACACTTATAATGAATACATTTTATGGTATTTAATTTACACCTCAATAAAGCTATTCTTTAAAACTGAAAGAAAAGGTCAATGAATAGAAGAAAAATGAGAAACAGAGCTGAGTGTGGTGGCCAAAGCCTGTAATCCCAGTGCTTTGTGAGGGCAAGGCAGGGGCATTGCTGGAGTCCTGGAGTTTGAGACCAGACTGGGCAACATAGCAAGACCCTATCTCTATAAAAAAATTTTAAAAATTAGCTGGGCATGGCTGATATAGGAAGATCACTTTACCCCAGGAGTTCAAGGCTATAGTGAGCTATGATTGTGCCACTGCACTCTAGTCTGGGTGAGAGAGAGAGAGAGACTCTCTCTCAAAAAAGAAAAAATTAAAAACAGTTAATGTAAGTCAAAGCACAATGAACTGCTTCAGTTTTGAGTGTTGACTGAAAGCTATTGGGATAAAACAGAGAAGTCAGTGAGAAAGCTGCATAGCCTTAATCTGAGTCCTAAAAGATGGGTAAGATTTGAATTTGAAAAGGAGAAAAGAGAAAGTATTATAGACAAAGGAAATAGCACAAGCAAAGGCAAAATAAAAGTGTGGATGGGATAGTGAAGCAGCTGTATTTGCCAGAGCATAATGAGGAATGCACAGATAGATGCAACAGGATCTGTTTATGGAAATACAAGAAAATGGGGCAGAAAAGGAAGGGATTCTAAGAAAGACAGAAAAAAAATGTTAGTTTTTTTCGCACTTCAAATGAACCCAAGAAGCCATGGTTTGTGTTGTCTGAAAAGATAAACATGGCAAATAAAAATGCCTGTGAAGAAACTGTACTCTACAAGTAGCAGAAAATACTCAGTAACTTCATAGGTGTATATAATAAACAATCAGCTTGTGGATTGAAGTCTGAAATCAAATCTCAAGACATCATGAATTACTTGGGAATAAAGGATGCACTTGCCACATTTCTAAATAATTGATTTTATTGATACTTCAAATAAAAAGGCAAGATGAATTAACAAAAGTCAAATTTTAATGAGTTTACTGTTCCAAGCACAATGTTAAATGCTCCCTCTCCAACTTTTGTTAACGGAAATCTTTTAAAACTCTATTCACATTTTACTGAATCATGCACAGCTTTGATTTGTAGAAAGGGCAGATTCTTTTCAGTCCAGCTAAATTGCTAAGATTGCTGAACCACAAGTCAACTCTGAGCCACCCAACTTTTCAATTTTGAACAATTACTTTCCTGGCAATCAAGGGCAAGCTGAGACAAAATTATTGCATGGACAAGATTCAATTATTTAAGTCCCCATTCCATCCTATTATTCAAGACTGTCCAATGCCATAACAAAACGTCCCAGCATCAATATGTATGCAAAATAACACTGAGCCAAGTAACACCCTTTCTCTCATAACCTTTGGTTTTTCACTCTCATCACAGAGTGTACATCATCTACCAGAGAATCATTTAGCTAAGCCGCATTCTTTTTTAATTTGTATCTACCACATTTTCCAGCAAATAGATGTTATATATGCATTTTGTTGAATAAAGTATGATATAAAGTCCAGGACAGTTTTTCATCATGTTAATTCCGACTTTACAGCTAATTTCAGCATTCTCCTAAATTAACAGCTGAAAGTTATACTTTCAAAAAAAAAGTGTATGTATCTACGCTACTATCATTAGGGATTTCATACCACTCATATCATGAAAATGTAGGAAACTCCATGCTACTCAGAATAGCTCACTGGGGCTGCCTGGAACTGATCAAGGGCCTTGCACCTAGCCAGGGGCTCGGGATTTTCTCTCAACTCTGGTCAGAGTGTTACCTTGGGGAGCCACTCCACCTCTGGAATCATCTCATTTTCCTCATCTACAAAATGAAAGGAATGAACTCGGGAATGCTACAGCAAAATAAACAAGGAAATTGCATTCCTACAAAACATATAAAATTAAAATGGAAAAAAAAAACTGTTTCTAACATCATTGAGCATCATATTGTTTCACTTGAAGTTAAAACTACCATTTAAGTGTTTACCATTTTTGTGATGGAAAGTTTTCCATATGTAATTCCTCAATATGAATTTATAGTCTCTCTTTAACGACATGAATTTTATGTTAAGTGATAGTCACTGTCTTCAATTAATGAGGGAAATCAGAAAGACTAAAAGTAAAAATTCCATGTTTGCCTCCAATTTTCCCTTAACTCCTACCAAGATTATCCAAATATAAATATTTCTTTTAATTGGTAAAAATGCTATTACTTTTTGGACCCAGTTTCTTAAGCAAAGAAGTAACAATATAACCCTGTAAACACTATTTCTTTTCACTGCTGCTGCCTTGAACTAAATATTGAAGAAAAACCATTACAGTATAATTTGTGAAAACCTATGTTGCACATAAAAATTATCCTATGCTGACAAACGTGTATTTATGATCAAATGAAAGCAAAAATGTACTGAAAAGCTATTTAGCCAAATTCTCCACCAAGTTATTTAGGTGTGACTCACCCTGCAGTTTATTGGATTTGTGATTTTATCTCAACATACTTCTAAAGAACAAATTGCCAATCTGGTATTTTTCTCTTAGAATAATGTATGGTATAATTCACTATGGCAAGCCAAATAGTTAACTTGTAATTTGGGGGACAGCTTATTCGTGCAACATTTTAATGATCATATATCTCCATCCCAAAATTAATCTGTTACCAGGTTAAATCACTCCAAATCCTTTCTTCCACAATCTGCGAGAGTAATTGCTGCTTCAGTTTCAATCATAGAGCAGTAAATCTAGATTTACTTTTAGGCAGCTGGTTTATAAGTCCCTGGATATGCATAATTTCATAAAGTGATTGAAGTCATTTTGATATTATATCAACAGCAGCTTATCTATAGCACCAACTCCAAGCAATTAAAAAACATTCACATTTTATGTGTACCTTTTTCAAGTAGTTTGCCTTTGTAGACACAAAGGTTTTCCCCACCACAGTGCTGTTGATAAACTTTAATTTCATCCCGGAAGTCAGGATTATCAGAAGATAGGTGCACATTTTTCCCCAAATAGATCATTGTAATAGCTGCATTACTATGCAAGGATGTTTTATGAATCCTTCTTGAATCCTGAAATAAACAAAAAAATGAGGCTTATTAACAAATTACTTTCTAATCAGAGTTCTTACCTGACATTGTAATATGAAGAATAAAGAAGGCTATTTTTAAGTACCTACCAACCAAATCTAAATAAAGTGTCAATTTACAAATGCACAAAAAGTCAAACCCATTGCAAAATAAATCCTCCTAAATAACTATAACATAAATGTTTTGGCTTTGTATTTTTAATGTAAATACTGGGGATTTGGATAGAGTTTGTCATTTTTTACTTTAAGCGCAAGTATGTGGGGAGGTGTGTGGGGCTATGTTTGTTATATATAGTAAAAATTTCAAAGACACCAAGAAGAAACTTTTGGTTCTTTTAGCTGGTTCTCCAACAAAAATCCAAACAAATGAACTAAATAAATATTAGTAACATTATTTTGTTCCAATTTGTACTGACTTAGAGATTTAGCAATAGTTTTTGTAATTGGCTGCTTTATCTTTACAACTGAGCACTGACAACATATCCTTCCCTGGGCTTGGTCCATCTGAGAGGGAGAGGCACATGTGTGATTTCGTCTACGGTCATTCTGAAGATCAGGGGTCATCAATCATTTGTGCTTGGGACTATCCAGTTTCACAGGGGCATTCAGTTGATTGAAAACCCAATATCAATATTGTTTCTAGTATCAAAACAATCTACCCAACAAAGTCCCTAAAATTACTACATAAACTTATTTGATATCCTGTGGCATTGCCCAATTTAAATTATTTATAAAATATGTAGCAAATGTGTATGCCAGAAAATCAATGTCCTAGGCATTGACTCCTAATTAATTGTTTGAAACATTTTCATAATAGTGAATGGACACATTGTTTGCCTAACCTCTATGAGGAAGAGGAAGAAGGAGAAGCAGAAAAAAGGAAAGGAGGAAGAGGCAGAGAAATAAGAAAGGCTGAGAGGGTTGAAAGACTTTAAGGGGGCCTAGTAAGAAAATCGTAGCCCTCTAGAATTGTACACAGGCCAGCCTTTCCTTCTCATCTACTTCATTTTTCTAAAAATCAATTTTAAGCTGGACAAAAAATGTGCAGAGACCAACTTTAAGTGGATCCAAGGCAGTAATTTGAGTTGATTCCATCAAATTATAGATGCATGAGAAGCATAAATTTTCTAAAGAATAACAAAGTTGCAACAAACATTTTTGAAGGAACTACTAAAATATTTCTATCCCTAAACTCATCCTCTTTCACTTCAGATATTTTTTTTTCCATTTCATTCTATTTCTCTGAAGCAAAAACCAGAGGAAAGAAATCTGATGGAATGAAATTCTGCTAGCAACGGTCTGAAAGTATAAATGAGGGAGAAAGTTCAAGATTTAAAAATTCAAGCAAATTTTCTTGCCTGTTGGAAGGAAGAGCTCTCAAATAAAGAGATAATCAACAGACATATTACAGGGGCATCAAGAGCCATGAAAGTAAATCAGCAAACTGGATAATTTCTTGCAGATTAGAAACATCTCCCTGAATCACAGTTGAAGCAAAGGGATGATGGCAGGTCTGGCTCCTACTTGGACAATCATAATCCCATGTTTCCTCTTGCCTGGGCAACTGTGGAGCTGTGACAAACCTGTGTGCAGCCCACTGGACAATCAGCAGACCTCAGGCAAATCCAGCTCCAAGCTGCGCCTAGCACCTTAATGAAGTGACTGATTAAATAAAAGCATCCCCCTTTTGTTAAGTAATACTTTCTGAAGCAGCATGGATTTAGAGGTAGCCCTGTGAGTTTGTAGGAGGTAAGCACTATATAAATACAAGGTAATAGTGGGATTAGAGTCAGGGAAAGACCTGTGTCCTATGTATGAAATGAGAAACTGGAAGGAAAAACTTTTAAAGACAAAAATACAGGAAAAGGCAGACCCTTATCCTTTTCATTTCCTCTCATTCATATTTCTTTCCACTAAAGCTTATTTCTGATAGTAACATCTCTTTTCTCTTGGGTCTCATTATTTCATTCTCTTTTTTAAAAAATCCCCCAATTACTGCCACCAAGTAAATTTTTCTGAGTTCTAACAGAAGGCCCAAGTGACAGCTTGTGATTCAATATATGCACTAGGAAACAAACAGTAGTTTCTTTCAATTGACTGAATTGCCTCTATACTTACCATCTTGCAAAGATATAATGACCAGAGACAGATGAAACTTTAAAAGGTTTCTTGGCCCTTTCTGCTATCCTCAAGTAAGTATCAAAACCTTTCACGAAAATTCAGTTTCGTTTGAAGAACAGGAGCAAGGCCTCATGCCCCTGCATAACTAAAGCTCATCTTTCTGACTTCCTTCACCAGTTGCTTATGACTTTCCTTCTCATTTCTTTTCAGATTTCTCAGGCAAGTACAACTGAGCTGATAAATAAACAGCAAGTCCATTGAGTGGTTAACCCACTAGCCATTATATATTTGCAACACTTAGCATTCAATTGATATACTAAGTTTTCACTGAAATCTCTTTTATCCACGCCCACGCAAACAATACAGGTGTCAAAGGGCCTGTTCTTGTTCATAGTGTTGGGCAGTAACTCCTCTCCATCTGCTTCACAAAGCCGTGGTGAATTCTGGACACCAAGTAGGGTGACCATGAAATTTATCATCCAAACTTAGACACACAGTGAAAGAAGTGTTATTAATAATTAGGAAATGGGGAGAAAAGGGCAGAATTTTGAACTCTTCCAGGAAAACTGAGAAGTATGGTCACCCTACGAATTAGTCTCCCCACTTCTAGTCTGATATCCCTCAAAATCTCCCTCCTGTTGGAAATCAGAAGGATCTATTGTTATTAAATAGATCATGTGACTCTCCTGCTTAAAGCCCTCCAGTGATTCCCATTATCCATGGGATAAGTTCCAACATTCCCCAGACAACATAAAATGTGTTATATTTTCTAACACCTACTGTCTCCCAGTGATTGCAATTTCTCATGCTACATTTAAATGTCTGGCAACTGAACAGATTGTAGTGGCCCAAAGACTATCAACTACTTTTAATCTCCAGGCCTCTATAATTGTATGAGTCACATGATATTGGAACTATTTCCTTGTATTATCTCTCTCTCAGTAGATAAGGATGACGTCCTACTGATTTCATGCCCCCAGTAACTTGCCAGTGCTGACGCTTAGTAAGGACCGAATTAACATTGATCCAACTGGACACAGACATGGAACAATTAGGCATTCCATATTCTGTCCTTTCCATATTCTGATAAAGCTACAGTAGGTGGGTTCCACCCCTAAATAGGAAGCTTGGTACATTTATAGGAACTCAATAGTTACCAGAACAAGAAAACTGACTCACAGTGTCTTGTTAAACGAAACACCAACTTTGGTGACTATTCCTTGATAAAGACTGATACAAAACCAGCCTGGACATAAAGAGTAGCAATCCCCATGTTGATGCTGGTGGCCCTAGACAGAGAAAATCTGACACAAGCCAGAGGAAGAGTGTTCATATCCCAAAGACTTAGGGAGCAGCTGGTTGTATGAAAACCTCACAGCACTGCATTACATATGTTCTTCTCGTTCTCTTCTCTTTCTCACTGGTTTTGCCTCCCACTTTGCTTTTAGTGTGGTTTCTCTTTTCACTTTCTTCTGGGCCATTTTTCTTACTACTGTGTAAACCTTACCTCATGCTTATTCCTAACATGCCCAGAAACACCTCGATCCTTACAGAGGCATCAGAGCTCTAGATTTTTCAGGATCTACCTCACCTATTCCTTCCCACAGATATCATAATAAGGGTTCCTGCTCACATTTCCTTCCCCACTCCCTCTGTTTCCTAATCTACTCTGGTGCTTCCTTGTGTGGCTCTGCATGGTGTAGTGTAAGGGTTATTATTAATATTATTGAAGATGGGGTCTCGCTATGTTGCCTGGGCTGGAGTGCAGTGGTGCAATCATAGGGGTGCAATCACTACAGTATTAAACTCCTGGGCCCAAGCCAACCTCCTGCCTCAGCCTCCTGAGTAGCTAAGATTACAGGTATTAGAGATGGGGTCTTGTTATGTTGGCCAGTCTGGTATCAAACTTCTGACCTCAAGCAATCCTCTTGCCTCAGCCTTTCAAGTCACTAGGGTTACAGATGTGAGCCACTGCACCTAGCCTTGTGATGGTTAATTTTACCTATTAATTTAGCTGGATTCCAATGCCCAGATTGGCAAACATTATTCTGGATGGATCCCTGACCAATGCACGTGGTGTGTCCCCTCCTCTTGGGAACTGTGAGTAACAATCTATTTTTTTGATGGCAATTGTCTCTTAATCTGTAAGTCTCACCAAACCTGAATAATTTTTAAAAACCCACATTTTAAAATAGCCATACAGAACGATATACCTACTTTCATTAAGAAAGGGTCAACTAGTGAAGGTTTCAAGCAGCAGAGGAGCATGTTGAGAGTTTTTCCATAAAGTTTAATTTAGCACCATTATGTAGAATCTAATAAAAATGAGATGAATTTTGCTCATTCTTTTTTTCCCTTCCTGCCTTTCAATCTCAGTTCCCTGGTTCTATCTGCTAACTTCCTACTGATCATTCAAAGCCCATTTCAAATGCCACCTTCTCTATGAGGCATTCTCTAATCTCCTCAGTCAGAACTAATATTTCTTTCCTCTGTGTTTCTACTGTGTTTTATTTATATCATAATTATAGTACTCAACACAATATATCATGGTTTATATATCTGTCTCTCTTGCTAGACTGCAATCTTTATGAGAGAAAGAGTTTAGTCTTACTCATCTTGGTAACCTCAGGACCTAGTATATCACTTGCCTAGTATATCAATAAAAACTGGACTGAGCTATGTTCTCATTTAGAGGCAGGACAAGTATATAGATGACTGCAATAGTTCCATAGTTCCATTAAGAGATTAGTTAGCAAGCCCCTGAACTAGAGATGTAGCAGTAAGTATGAAAAAGGATTGTCAGAGACATGAGCCACTGTTCAGGTGGCATCTAGAGTTGTGCCATCCAGGACAGCAGTCATTTCCCCCATTTGGATCCTGGGCATTTGAAAGGTAGCTCATTTGCTGTAAGTATAAAATATTCATTGAATATCAAACACATAGTATAAGAAAACATACCATACTTAATTAAAATTTTTCATATTGATTACACGTGGAAATGATATTTTAGATATACTTGATTAAATAAAATAATTAAAATCTTAAAATTTATTTCTTGTTTCTCTTTATCTTTTTAAATTGACTATTAGAAAATTTTAGAATTGCATACGTGGCTTGCCTTCTATTTCTATTGGACATCTCTGATCTAGAGAACTTAGCAACTAGCTGGATGTGCAATGCACAAGGAAGAAGAAATTACAGATTTTGAGGCCAAATTACAGGACAAAAGTTTGTGCTTTAAGAGAAATAAGGCAACTGAATGGAGAAACTGACTTAAGTTGTAACCTTGTTGAATTTGAGGAGCAGTAGGACCTATCAATTGGGCATCTGTAATTGCACAGTGCTCATTTGGTACCTAGGAGGTAGATAGGGGGCTTTCATGGAAAAGTCCCAAACTAGTATCATAAACTTTTTGCCCTCTCTTTCAAAAAATGTACAAAAAAAAAAGCAAACTTTGTTATTGGTTTTTAAAATAGATAAACATAACCATTAAGTAGGCTCTTATTTGGAAGCCTGTACTTTCACTTTTATAAAAGCTATATATGAAACTATCCACATTTTAGCAGGCTTCTGTGTGGAGTAGGTGACTGGTAAGGTTAGACTACCTCGATCTGAATGGGAACACAAAAGTCTGGAGGTAGTGACATAAACCTTAGTGCAAAATGTAACTAGTCTCATGGATTCTGTAAATGTAGTACAAAGCTCTGAAGGTGCTAGAACAAAACAGGACAAAGCAACAGAGTCCAGAGACAACTTGCTGCACTGTGAGTCTTAACACACCTTGTCATTTGGCTCTACTGATCATCCCCAGAGACATGAATTACAGAAGCCAGAAACCATGTTGTTCAACACATTCATAGAGAAGCAGGTGGTGGCTACCAGCAAGCCACAATTCATCGCTTTTTACTCTTTCTTTCCTTTTTCTAAGAGCCTTTAAAAGATTCTTTGGTGGATGGTAGCCATAAAATGAAAGATGAATTTATGTGTAAATTAGTCACAACAGCCATCTCCCCCTTAAATGAATCTTTTCTATATCTAAATAAACTAAACTCAAGTATTAATGTAAAAGTGTGTGACTCTCCCCAGTGAGTCAATTTTACTCTATGCCTAAGAATCAGGGCTAGAGTCAACTCCAACAGATATCTAGCATGAAATCATCTGTGAAGATGACTACATCTTGAATAGAAAAACAAGTGTAAAGGCTGAAGCCTATAGGGATGGGTAGATTTATGGGTGAAGATGAAAAGGAATCACAAAGGAGTAGGACAAGACGTAAAAGGAGACAGTGAGGAAGCATGAAAACAAAATGCCGTGGAAGGCAAGAGAGGAGAGGTTTTAGGAAGAGGCAATTAATGGCATAAAATTCTACAAAGAAATGTCATGGTAAATTAAAAAAAAAAAACTAAGATGGTAGAAATAAGGCTAAATATATCACTAAAGAAAATAAATATACTTGGACTAAACTCATGTATTAATAGAACAGAGATTCTCAGATTGAATCAAACACAATCCAACCCTATGCTACATAAACGTATTTAAAGCCTAAAGTTTAAAACTAAAGACACCAAAAGACTAAGAGTGAAAGGAATATATACACACATATGCATATACACACACATACATATGTGCATATACACAGTTGACCCTTGAATAACACGAATTTGAACCATGTGGGTCCACATATATGCAGATTTTTTTCAATAAACATATTGGAAAATTATTTGGAGATTTACGACAATTTGAAAGACTTGAAGACAAACTGTATAACAAGAAATATTTTGAAAAATAAGACAAAGGTGTGTTACAAATGCATAAAATATATGTAGATGCTAGTCTGTTTTATCATTTACTACCATAAAATACACACAAATCTATTTTAAAAAGTTAAGATTTATCAAAACTTACACATACACTTAACAGACCATGCATGGTGCCATTTACAATTAAGATAAATGTAAACAAATATAAAGACGCAGTATTAAAGCTTAACTGCATAAAATTAACTGCAGTACATACTGTACTGCTGTAATAATTTCATAGGCACCTTCTGTTGCTATTGTAGTGAGCTCAAGTGTTGCAAGTATCCACTTAAAATGCCATGTGACACTAGTCATGTCCACATGAGCAATTCAGCTCTTTAGTAAATCATCCATCAGAGTAAAAAGTAGTCTCTCAAAGCTCTTACATATTTTTTATTGTGTTTAGCATAATACTGTAAACACTGAATAACATCATGGGACTCAACAAAGTTTTACTGGTGAAGCTAGAAGCATTCCAAGAAGCAAAGTCATGACATTACAAGAAAAGATTGAATTGAATTCTCTAGCTGAGATTGCTCATAGGTGATGATTCATTTTATAAAAGAAGACATAACTTATGGTATTGATAAATACAGTACAGTACTATAAAGGTAATCTCTCTTATTTATAGTTTTCATAATAACATTTTCTTTTCTCTAACTTAACTTTGTAAGAATACCATATATAATACAAATAGCATACAAAATATGTGTTAATTGAATATTTATGTTATTGGTAAGGCTTCCAGTCAACAGTAGGTTATAAGTAGTTAAGTTTTGGGGGAGTCAACATTTATACACAAATTTTCAACTGTGCAGAGTAATGACATCCCTAACCCCCATGTTATTCAAATGTCAACTCTCCATATACAGTACACACACACACACTCACACATACACAGACACACTCACACTAATCTAAAGAAAATAAGAAGTATTATTAGACAAAATAGATTTTAAGACAAAAAGTAATATGACAAAAAGGATCTCCTCACCGGTAAGATTAAAATAATCTTAAGTCTGAGAGCATATAAGAAGATTTTCTAAACATATACAAAACAGAACTTGGCATAATTACAAAGACAAATTGACAAATCCATAATTATAGGGAATGGATTTTCATTATAACTCAAGAACTAAGAGATTAAACACATAAAAAGTCTACAAATGTAAAAATATGAGTAACATACATAACATTTATCTATTGGACATTTATAGAACCCTAATTCCAACATTTAAAGAATATGATTCTTTCCCAAAACTGAACATATATTAGCTCACAAAGCAAGTCTCCACAAATACCAAGGAGTTAAAATCATACAGATCAAGAATAAGATGCATTTTAAAAGTAGCATTCAGTGAACACAAAAGGAGTTCTTAGAACTGAAACATGGCAGGAGAAAAAACTCAGTAGAATGTGTGGAAGATAAAATTGAAAAAACCTCTCAGCAAGTAGAACAAAAAGACAAAGAGGTAGAAAGTAGGAGAGAAAAGCTAAGAATCTTAGAGCATCAGTCTAGTAGTTCTAACATTCCCAAAATAGAGATTCCAAAAAGAGAGAAAAATGGTTTTCTTTCTTGGGGGAAAAAAAAAAGAGTAAGTCAGACTGAAGCCCTGTGACTCAGGAGACAGACATGATAAGGTCTGTCAAAGCCAGCATGCCTGCTGACACCATGCTGTGCTTCGAACCTGAATGCAGAATCCCAGTGGAACCTGGCTCAGCTGCTTATTTGTGCTTCACTTGTCATGACCCTGGGATGAAGAAGCTGCTGCTCCCTCCTCCATGCCCAGCTACAGAAGCCCATTCCCCTGGTCATTTTCCTGCTGGACATCCAGTGTCTGACTCACACTAGGACCTCACCAGAAACCTTGACACATTCGTGACCTGACCACTCTGACTTCCCCAGAAGGGGCTTTTAAAATTGTTTAAAAACCAAACCCAGACTGTGACCTAAAGATTCTATTCAGCTTATTTTCTTCTAGAAATCGTGTCCTTTCATTACAATGCTAGGTTTGAGCTTATTTCTGAAGTTTTGTGCATATAAGCGATAGAACTCTAAAGAAAAGCAGGGACATAGTTCACAGAGAAGTCAGTGTGGCGGTTGCTCTGGAAAAAAGAATGATGGGGCAGGAAAAAGGGGGCTCCTGCATAATATGATAGTAGAGTTCATTGTGAAGATGTAGTGAGAGCATGGTGCTTGCTTGGTTATTGTTGTTGAACTTGTATATATAGATAAGACTTTATATATTCTTGTGGCTTGTGAGACATTTAAACTTGTTTTTTTAAAAAGCATGAACAGGTAGAATGTACCCCAGTGTTACATTTTAACATCAGAAAATCAAATCCTGCCACCCAAGTGTTTGAGAATGAGGAGTAAGTCACTGTTTTTGCTAAGTGTGAGCCACACCTTTGGAGAGCATGTTCATTGGCCAGGTGGAAACCAATGCCAGCATGCAGAGTGAAAAATTAAGTGAGTGGATGTGGTAGATTCTATTATTGTTGTAAATATTTACCGCCCTTTTCTGTTAGAGACTGATACTTCCTACTCCATTGAGGTCAGTCTTGGTCAAGGGCTTGCCAATGGCATTCCAGTGTAAGTGACATGCGCCACTCCTGAGTGGAACCTTAAAAGCATTCTGTGGTTCTGTTGCCCATGAGGCCAACATACTCCAGACTCTTTCATTCTGAGCTGTTCCTTCAGTCTGGGTCCTAGAATTACAGCTGACCAACAGTAGATAAGATTGTGAGCAAGTAGATAAGACCAACAGTAGATAAGATTGTGAGCAAGAATATTGTTGTAAGTTGAGTTGCCTCAGGTTGTTAGACTAAGCTCCAGTAAACGGCTCTATAGAGAACTTACTAATGAAGAACAGGATAAAACAGAAGTCTAAGGTTACATTACGTGAGGAAAGAATTGGCTCCTTTATCTAAGGCCTGGATATGTTGAGAGACAGAGATGAATATTAGAGGAAGGTGGCAAATCCAAATTAGAGAGAATGACAGATAATACGAAGTACCACCAACAGTGAAAGAGTATCTGATCAAAGACACAGGGCAAGGGTGGGCCTTGGGGGTGAGAGAGAAAACAATCTGTCAAAGACAGCAGCAAAGGGAGAGAATTGGTAAAAGTAGAGTTGAAAGAAGGAAATTAAGAAAGTAGGAAGAAGATGGTCCCCTTCTTTTGAGAAGGTTAGAGGTAAGGACAGCTGCTGGGAGTGAGATGTGGACATGGGGTGAAGAAGGGTCCTGAAAGTGAGGTTGATTTTTAAGAATCCATGTGCATGCTGACACTTCACTTCCTGATGGTCAGCCAGTGAAATGTTAACCCAGCTCATTTGCCAATCACAAAACTTTCATTTAATTGCTATTGGTTGTATATTTAACGTAATAAAAATGAAGAGCTATTTTGCTTTCTTACTAGCTTGTATGTTTATAAAGTCCAACAGGCTTAAAACTGTTTCTTCTACTAGTATTTTGAGGAAATGAGTACAACAAACTGTAATCTCTTCAAAGAACACCGAAATAATTTTTTCTAGGTATGATATAGTAATTTGCCATAAATTGTTAAAAATAAACTATATTATGTTTTTTAGGTATATCAAGGTTTCTCAATTTTTACAAATTAGATGTTAAGATACTTCTAAAAATTAGATGTTAAGATACTTCTAACAACATGTGATTGAATCGGTGCATTTAAGGAAATAAATTATTAGGAAATACGTATTGTTCAAATTAAATTTGACCACAAGAGTTGTTAAATCTTTTATTATTAATTTTGCTAAACTCATTATGCAACTGAACTACTCAAGTCTTTGGTTTCAGATTCATTCAAGCTTACTTATAAAATTGTATTTCTTTACATAGAATATTTTGCATGCAATTTCCTCCAAATTCTTTTACTATAAACCTAGAAATCTAATAGTGCAATGTAATCTGTGATGAATTAATAAAAGAAAAATGTGTTCCATAATTACCCTGGTCAAAAGAGGTTCTAAGCCATTTGGAGCAGTGGTTGGACGAAATCTTCTCCTTCTCCATGTTTCAGATCTATTTTCTCTTGTGATTTTCCCATTTGGGGGTGGTGGAGGAGGAATAGGCATCATGTAACTGTTAATGTTTGGAAGTTGATATGAATTCATTCTCTGTGAATTGCCTATGGAGTTCCTGAACTTCATCACTGCCTTCTTGCCCTGTAATCATATTTCATCACATAAGAAGCAATGAAACAGAATCAGTGACTCAATGTAACCCAAATTTAAAGACAAGCCTAAATGATTGACATTGCATGCAAACACAACTGATATCAATAGACAAACTCAAAACACTCCAGTCTGCTGAAAAATGACACTTTGTAGCATCTGCAGCAAATTAAATATTCATAAAATTCTAACCTTGTGTGTTATATTTTTTAAATAATATAAAGTGATGACTTTTTATAGTACTTTCGGGGTTTTTCTTCAACAATCCATTAAACCCAACACAATTAAACAATTTAAAATCAAGAAGTTTGAAGTGTTGTGCTTTAAAGCAGAGCTTTAGCCCACTTCGCAATAGGAAATTAGTACTTTTCTCATATTCTGATTTCAAGCATCTAGGTATTAGAATATGCAGGGTTTGCAAAGCTCTAAACAAACTGGCAGGTACTCTTTAGCATAAATAACTCATGTACTATTTAGAGTAAATTATTACCACATTTACAGAGGGAGCATTAAAATATTTATCAAAATTTTAAGGTACATACCTTTTGACCTAGAAATTCTAGTGGTAGGAATAAATCCTACACCGATAACCATACAAGTTTACTAATATAAATGTGTGTAAGGATACATATACACACATGCACACACACACACACATATATATAAGGAAGTTAGTCACACAAAATGTAACATCATATAAGTCCATCAATAGGAGGGTGTTTAACTAAATCTTGCTTTGTTCATATGATAGATCTCACTAGGCTTAAACAAAAATAACATGAATCTATTTATCCTGAAATGAAAAGGTTCATATGGTATGACCATAAATTTCTTTTAAAGAATTTATGTGTGAATTCTGATTAAAAACAGCAATGACTGAAAAAATTTGAATGTGGGGCTGCCTTTAGGGATATACCTTCATACTGTTTTAGAGTTTAATCAGCATGTATTATTTTAATCATTAAAAAACACCAAATGTATAGTCAATAATTACATTTGTCAGGTATAAGTGAGTCACTGAATTTTCACAAATTGGTAATTTTTGTGTACCTGAGGTAGTTTTCCAAATTTTAAGGAATATTTAAGTGATTTATATATTTTGCAAAAATTTACTTATATTTCTAAAATATCAATTTATATTGTACTTATGTTTATTTTGAAATTTCTAATTAATTTTTGACCAACTTAGTTTGTATTTTAATATGCTTATTGGTGAAAAATTACTTTGTAGAAAGAGAAGTCATTCTCTAAATATCTCTCATTGCTAAATGAGCAAAAGGAACTTATAAGCGAAGGGCATGGATAGCCCATATTTTGATTGAAAAAAGCATATGAACAGAAAGAGATTTAAGTAGATATTCACCAAGGAGTTCACAATTGTTAGAATGGTTGATATTGCATTGTGTCACGTTCTAACTTTGCTTTTCTTATATTTTCCATTTTTTCTGTAAGGGAGCACATTTATATTGTAATAAAAAATAAAAATAAGTAAAAAAATAATAAGGACAAGAAAATCAATGAATCTAGAACTTTTTGAATTTAAGGATTTAAAATAAAATGATTTCTGTGTAGGTATCAATTGCATGCCTTGTTTGGAAAAGGTTTATCAGTTTTTCAAAAACACTAACATGTTGTTCTTTACCTTGCTTGTTTTAGTTCAACAGCATTGTGGACATCTTTTCATGCCAGTGTAATAATTCTGCTTTATACATTTTTTTTTTTTTTTTTTTTTTTTTTTTTGAGACGGAGTCTCGCTCTGTCACCCAGGCTGGAGTACAGTGGCGCTCCTGCCTCAGCCTCCCGAGCAACTGGGACTATAGGTGCCTGCCACCCCACCTGGCTAATTTTTTGTATTTTTAGTACAGACGAGGTTTCACCATGTTAGCCAGGATGGTCTCAATCTTCTGACCTTGTGATCCGCCAGCCTCGGCCTCTCAAAGTGTTGGGATTACAGGCGTGAGCCACCGCTCCCGGCCCCTGCTTTATACTTTTTAAATGTACTTTAATATAACACAACAAGGTAAAACAATACGCTATTACTTAGGTATCTTCCAGTTGTTCGCTATTGCAAATACAACAGTACAAAATATTCTTGAATCTGTTTCTTTACACATATGTGTGTATTCCTAGGATAAATTCCTACTTGTTAAAATGCTTGAGCATGTTCATTTAAAATGGTGATAGATATTTGCATATTGCCTTCACAAATACTTGTACTAACTTCTACTTCTACCAATGATATATGAGAAACTCTCATTCTAAGGACATTCATTTTCAATCAAGTCATTATTTTTACTCATTTGCATCTCATCCAGTCTGTTTTTGACCAAATCACTTCTGCCTAAATTAAAGACTCTCACTGCGGCTACTTAGCAAAGTTCAACCTACTTCTATCTGTTGTACCTTTAAGTACTTTCAACATGTATATATTTTACTCTTTTAAAAAGCAATAAGAGTTTTCTGAATGCTCACTACATGCTCAGCGCTGTACAGAGTATTATTCTTCTTTAGGAGCTTCTTGTCCGATTTTATATTAAATCATTGTCATCATCAGTGCCATTGAAAAAAATTACAGATAAGACATAATCACAGTATACTTTGTCTGTGAACATTACACTGTAAGCTCCAATAAGTTACTTTTGGCTATCTTGATGCCTAAAGCAGTACCTAGGCCATCGTAAATGCTCAATAAATATTTACTAAATGAAAAGTGAGTTTAGCTAGTTGACATTATTGTGGAATTTATCTCAATCTTGTCAGCACATGAGAGCTACCATTAGCTGCCTGCTCTCAATAACATACCCCAAAAACTTGACACAGGAAAAGGTCCTGTAAAGATTCAATTAGTAAATCTATCCAGTGGCTCAGAACAGATTTGAAGAGTCACATTAAAGGAAAAAAAAATTGCTCCCCAGCCAGCAGAGCTTAAATAATACCTGATTGATGGTGTTCACGTATCTAATGGGACAAAGTATTGATCAAAGTAGAATTAATAATTATGGAACTTAAAAACGAATATAATCACCTTGGCAAGCATGGAAAGTACCCATCCGAGTACTATCTAGGGGAGAGGAAATCCTACCCATTGGACTTTGAATATTTCTAGTCCTAATGTCAAAGTTACCGCTGGAAGATAAAGAGGGTTTCAGCCAAAGACTTTTGAGTCTTCTGGTACCTTTGGCTAGCCCATTCCCAAGATGAGACGGGTGTATCAGGCCATCTAGGCCTTATATGATTAACATTCTATTACACTGTATCCCCTCATTCTGATTCCATGCTCACTAGGCAACTTTCTCATTGTGATTTGGCTTCTCATATATGTCTGCCTACTAGGGGATAATGCACTTCTATAAGCTTTGACTATGACATCTCTTGGTGAATAAATAGGTCCTGAATACCATTGAGTTTCCTATTTTTGTTTATTATCTAGAGAAAAATGAGCTTGTTTTGAGTTCGTTTAGTTAGCCTGGACAGTCTCACAAGATGTGACTATTCCCAGACGCTGGCTAACACAGGAACTCTCTGGGCCTTCAAAGTGGAGACCAGAGCCTAGAAAGTGTCAAACTAATTGACATATGACTCAACAAGTTCCTGCCCAACTGTAAGTAGTCTTCCCTAGATAAAGCACCACCACTTTTGGATTAATTTCTCTTGGTTTCTAGAAAACTATTATTAAATTAACTGAAATAAGATTTATGAAAAGTGCTTCAGAAACTGAAAAGCACATTAAGTGGATTAATATATTATTATGTTTAGTGTTGTATTTATACTTTTACTGTGAAACACAATCATTTGTCTGAATTAATTTCTTAGTGTCAAGGTTATCTGTCAATTAAAAATAAAAATATCTTAATTTCATGTATCTTATGTTTCTTAAGAAATGAAACATAATCATTCCTTTGAACATAATGACAATTGTACTCATGTCGCAGGTTTTTTCTTAAGCTGGCAAAATTTTCTTCATGTTAGAAAAATTAACAATACCTTCCAAATTAGTGAATATACTAATTCTTCTTCCCTATTAAGTAACTCATATTCCATGGTTACCATACCTCCTTCCTGTGCTCTATTAAATAAGGGAAAATTACCTGAGATATAACCTTGAGAGGGTAGTAGAATCAAGCTCCTATGTGTGATTAACTCAGCATTTTTAAAAGATGGACATTCTTTTCTTTCTATATTCAACCTTCTAAAAGTCAAACTTGAAGCAATTTCATACACTGATGGGAAAGTAAGTCAGCATGCAAATGTAAACCTATTCTTGGAAAGTTTCATTTTCTAGGTTTCATGCATTTAAAATTTGGAGGAAGTCAACACTGGGCCTTTTCTGATAGAAGTCATATCTGGTTCGGAAAAGTTTTCCCCTTTGTTTTTCAATCAGCCTTGTAAACTAATGAGAAATCACCATACATTATTACCAATCTGTTCTTTACTTTTTTGCTCAATGACACAAATTATAGGCCTTCCCATTTGAGTAAGACATAATTAATCACAAGTATGTAGTAAGTGTTTTATACATATACAATATAATTTTCACTGTGTAGATTCTAATCTAATATAATACCTTCTAATCTATAATAATCTACTCAAAAATTAAAATATATTTGTTCACAAAAATAACATTTACCCCAATGGGAAACAGAGCTTCATTTTCCAGCAATGAGGTTTTTGATCTGGACCTCGAAGTTACCTTTGGAACAGTTTCTACTGCAGGGTGACTGGGAAGAGGCTGTAATCGAATTGGAGGCTGCATATTTCCTGGAGCAGTATATGGTCGAGGGGCTGTCTAGACAATTAAGGGAAAAAATTCCATTTAAGTTAGTATCTTGACATGTTTCCAGAACCAATTAATAACCCAATAAATTGCCTAGTGTAATTAATGGTGCCTTTTTACTGAACAGATTAAACTTTAATTATGTCCTTCCATTATACATACCCTTATGACCCAAAGTATTTGTTAAAACATATGGTGTTGAAGTCCTCTACATAACTATATGCCACAATTATAGAGTACTCTAGACAAAGGAGATGTCCTCTGTTACATTCCTGTATTTTTATTCATACTGCAAACTTGCTGACAATAACTAATTTATGCTCTTCATACAGTGGCTTTGCTCAATTGAATGTTACATTGAATAATGTTCCTATTTTAGGGGTCTAAAAGGATATTATTGGAATGGACTCATTTCTGTCTAAATGTCTTCTATATAAACTCTACTCTGAATCTTTTCAGCCTTAAGACTGGTGCTGCAGTAAAAGCGACAGTATAATTCAAACAAAAGAGGAAAGGAAATGCATTACAATTTATTCAACGGCATCCTTGAAATACTAGGAAAACAAAAATTTAAAAAATGTAACTGGCAACTTTGGAAAATGTATATAGAATTGGATATGTTTTCTATGCTAGATATTTTCCATTTGTCTCTCTAGATCTACCGTTCACCTTCTCTGGCCTGACCTAGACTTTGGGGGTCACTCCTTTCGGGACTACACTCACTAACCTCAGGATTGCAGCTGGAGTCCACCAGTGAGAGGCACTGGCAGGAGATGAGATTAGGGTCTTTCTTCTCCTTGACTCACCCTGCAGGGTCATAATGGGCCAGGTAGGTCCCTCTACCAAAGTCCACAGCTCCTTCTGGGAAGCCCTCTCTCAGTTACAGGTACTAGCAGCTGGTTCTGGTATCCAATTCCTCTGTTCCCCCATTAGGCCTGGGTGCTGTAGCTTCTGACATGCTGACCCTAGCATGCTTAGCATCCCTAGTTGGATTTCCTTAGCCCTGCCTACTTCTTTGCAAATAGTTTATTAAACACTTTCTAATTACACTGTTTGTTTGAGCCATCTGTCTCCTGCTGAGCCACTGATTGATGCATTTTCTAATCAAGAATGTACTGCAGCAAATGCCAGAAGTGCTAGTATAATGCATTAGAAGTGCCTCTGGGGGCATTGAAAGAATATTGTTAGTTTAGTATAAAGACTAGCAATGTGGCTGGGTGCAGCGGCTCACACCCATAATCCCAACACTTTGGGAGGACAAGGTGGGTACAACACTTGAGCCCAGGAGTTGGAGATTGGCCTGGGCAACACGGTGAAACCTTGTCTCTACAAAAAATCCAAAAATTAGCTGGGTGTGGTGCTGTGCACCAGCTACTCGGAGTCTGAGGTGGGAAGTCACCTGAGCCCAGGCAGGTCGAGGCAGCAGTGAGCTGGGACTGTGCCACTACACTTCAGCCTGGGCCACAGAGTGGGATGCTGTCTTAGAAAAAAAAAAAAAAAAATTAGCAATGTGTCAAAAGTAGAATACATGACTTTTGACCCAGTTGTTCTAATGCAATAAAATAGTAGAAAGCCTATCAAGAACAGTACATACATATTTAGGTAGGAGGATGAGAAGGATGGTATATAAGTGACTAATGAAAAGCGTTTAATGCATTGACTTTAAAGAATGGTGAACAACAAATATTCAGCTCTGGAAAAGTGTGTGTAAATACTTTAAAAAATGATGATAAGGCAGCTCCTACTACCAAAAACCAGCCTTAGAAATTAGGCTTAAGAAGCATGCCATATGTTGCTAAATCCCTGATTTTGTTAAGTCAGCATTTATTGGATTTCCACCATAGAAACCGTGAGAACATAAAAAGTATTTTTTAACATCTAATGGCAACACAAAACAACTAGTGTCAAATGAACCACACAAATACTGCCAAACAGACAATAAAATACCTGAGACCATAACTTAGAAGTAAAAGTTCTTAGAACGTTTAGGGTAAGCCAAGGAGGCTAATACAACTTAAAGTTCCACAAAAGCAGTTGGATTTTATCCAAATGGTAAACAAGAAAAGAAAGTGGATAAGCAGAGAAGAAGGATAAATTTGAACATCCAACCAGGAAGAGAGCTGGTTGTGAGCAAGACCTGAAAAGAGTAGCAAAGATAATATTCCCCAATATCTGTTTTCTTTTTTTCACTGGGAACATGGTTACTATGAATAAAGATGATATTTCCCAGCATCCCTTGCTATTCTGTGTAGATGTATGCCTCAGTTTTAGCTAACAAGATGTGAGCAGAAGTGACACATGAGACTTTCAGGTCATGTGGTTAGAGAGAAGATATGTGCTCTCACTTTACCCTTCCCTCTGGCTGAAATATCCAAATGGTGATATGCCATCTTGGCTTTTATGTATAAAAGCGATACCCTAAGTCTGGCAGATCTGCAACACAAAAGGAGTCTGGACTTTTGATGACTTCATAGAGTTAAGATAGCACGCCAGCTGAGACTCATGTATATGCTGAGATGGGGAGGAGACCCTTTCGTTTATGCCAATGTTATTATATTTATGGTTTCCATACACAAACCTATATCACAACCAATATGAGAAGCCAAGTGAATTGACTAAAGCAGCATTTGGTTTAAAGAAACAAAAAAATAAGCCTATATGGTCCAAAAGGTAAAAGGTCTTAAAACCCAAAAAGAGAAATTAGAATAGAGGTTTCTGAACAAAGGAATCAGATCACCTAAAAGAATTCTTTTGAACTTTGTAAAACAAACATGCCTCAAGGATCTCTCCTGTCAAATAATCCAACTGAACACAAAAACTTGAAAAATCTATTGTAGAAATTTAAGAGAACAGTTTACTGCAAACTAGAACATGATCTATTGGCTGCTGTGCTCTAAATTTTACTTCCCTACATTTGCATATAGATATCATTCAGTTAGATGAATGTGGTAGTCAAATGTTTAACTGATTACATTTATCTCTAAAAACAAATCTGCACCATTAACTAACAGCTGTGAGCTACAAATTGTTGTGGTTCACATCAGAAGCCACCTTAAATTCGTTATATTTTAAATTGTGTGTAATATATTTTCTTGGAATAAATATGGCATTGTAGCTTAACATTCTGAAAACCATACCAGAATAGGAATTGAAATTAACTACCTGGTGATTACTCAGCTTAGCTGAGCATTTCTAATTCTTAGTGGATCAGTAGGGGTGAATGTTCCAAGCATATGCAGAATTAGCTGAAATGACTTTCCATAGTTTTAATGGGAGTGGTACAGCTAAAAATCTGTATACCATTTTGAAAGTTTAAGTTACCAAGGGCACAAACATTGGTGTTGGATGATTTCCTTATTCACTTAAAAAAGTTAAAAAAAAGAAAAAAAAAATCAATGGCAACATCTCAAAAGGATTATTATCTTTATCTCAGGGACACTTGGAGATCATAAGTCAAATTTAAAGAATATGTATCCAGATTGGAAAAAAAAGGGAGGGAGATTTGGATTTCTGTAAAATGGGAACTATTTAATTCCAAGATCACAATAGGTATCACGGTGCAAAAGCACCATCAGGGCGGGCCAGGTGAAGAATCCTGGCTTACCAGAGAGAAAGGTTTTTGAAGCTGGTGTCAGTGTTTCCTGTAATTTTAAAATTACTTTTTCACTCCTACCACATTAAGATCTGCTGGATGTATCATAAACTATTTATTGAGGGTGTTCAGCTGGAAAATTGAAAAGAAAGCCTTTCAAGGATTTTTCCTGTCTGAAACAGGTGGGAAGACAGGAAACAGCACGTGATTGTTTCTTTTGTTTCACTCAGGTTAAGCTTTTGAGAGTCTAGTGAATTTGCCATCCAATAAAAGAATTTGTATACATATATATTCAAATCAAACCTGGAAATAGGGTGACAACAAAGGAAAGACGGTTGCTTTTCATCATTTGAGCTGTTCATCAAGAAATGTCAAAACATATTTACCCTTTGAAAAATGTCAAAGCTTAACACTATATGTGATGAACCTACTTCAACAATCTGTGAAAGCATTGCAATTTCTCCATAAATATTTTGCAATTCAGAAAAAGTACATGCTAACAAGGAAATATATTAGGCTACACGAAGCAAGAATAAAGATATAATCAAGCAATTCATTTACAACTTAAACCACCAACCCCCAGCAAATGTTTTACAAATCTTTTCCTGTATCTATATTATTTCAAGGTACTTTACCTTCCCTCAGGCAAACACCACCTTTAGATTAGAAAAGAATCAAACTGGAATAAAATATCACTGTTTAGTTTCTTTGGATAGAATTTCTGTACATTTAATTATTTTTATCTTAGAGTATGTGTGCAGACTTTTAATAAAAGAAGCTCAAATGTTAGTATTTAGCCCAATATGCTATATGGAACCATTGAATATATACAGATAAGGTGGAAGTAGAGGGAACAGCAAGAACAAAATCCAGAGGTGAGAAAATATAGAATATGTATAGTGGTCCCATTTTGCTGCATTGAAGGATGCTGAAGAGTAATCATGCAGAAAAAAATTTGGAATAGCTAATTTGAGGTCATATGGTTTAAGGTCTTAAATGTCACCTGAGAGTCTGAGCTTTTCTCAGGCCAGGGAAAGTATTTGGCTATATAAGTAACATAAGTAATCAGGACTTCCAGAAAACTAATCTAGCATTCATGAGCAAAACTGATTTGGCAGTAGTGATATTTACTGGAAGTGAGACATTCAGAAGAGACACAGTTGAATAGATACAAGACTATATTTTCATTCAGTAGGACTGGCAGGGATTATGCAGACATGCTCCCAGAGAGTATCCTTTCTGAGAATAAGAAATAATAGATTAATTAGCTGGGATACTGCATGACAAAGTGTTTAATATTACTCACCAGTGCTAATGGACTGGAATGTCGTTCATCAATCAGAACACTATGGCCACGATTAGTCTTTGGGCCGGCTGGTGGGTGGGGAGATAGGATTGGCATGTTATTTTCAACAGACCTTCTTGTGTGCTCTCCCTAGAGTAAGAAAGCAATTTAGCAAATAGATACACAGTTAGTAATCTAGGTTAGATTATGCATGACATGTACAAAATACTATATGACTAAAGAAATTCTTTCTCGTTTCTTCCAAGAGTTACTTTTGTTAAGGAGTTAGGTGTGGTGGTAAAAGGCAAGAAATTGAGTCGACTTTAGTTGTGCTCAAAGAAATAACTGCAAAAGCAGTGTATCCTCCATTTTAGCAGTAATATTTGTTAATTTTAAGCAGATCACTAGAAAAGGCATAATGAACTTTACTACTGTGATCAGTAGACTACCAGAAAATAGTACTTTTCTATCTTAGAAAATGAATAATTCCATTAGGCAAAAATTGTCCCATGTTTTAAAAAATGAGAGCTAAAATATATCTTGTGCCAAATTCAGTAATAAAGTGAAAATTGTTCAAATAAAAATTATATGAAGAGGCACAAGGGTAGCAAATCTCTGACAATGCTACAATATGCCCATGTACTTCCTTTAGTGGGTCTGGCTACCTGGACAAGGGTGAATAACACATAGCAACTTTTCCTGCTTCATGCAGTGTGAGTGACTCTTTTTTCCAGTAACCACATTTTCTCCATCAACATTTCAGCAGATAAATTATAGAATCTATGACTTAGTCCTTGATGTAGGGCAATATTGGCAAAGCTGGATTAACCACAAATCTCTACACACCAACTCTTTGATCGTGAAAAACTGACCCATCCTCTGTCATTTGAAAACATTTTTGTAACAAAATTATCTTCTCACCCTAATAAAATAGACCTGAGTCCATCAGGCAAGGGTGAAAAATTACTGTCTTTTATGACAAGTTATTCTACAGAAGCTTTACAAATATTCATCAGTTCGTGAAACGTATCTGAGGCTGCATATTTGTAATACCACAGTACACAGAAAATTAAGAACAACATGTGATTACGAATGACTTCAGAAATTGAGTAAAACTGCCAACCTAAATGGAAATCTTGAATTTAACTGAATATTTCATCTCTTGATTCAAGTTTATATTTCCTGAGTTCACTGCAAAGAAGATATATTTAAAAATAGAAAACAAGGAATTTTAAAATGCCTTTTACAAAATCTACATTTTATCATGCTTTCTTTTGCTAATGAGGATCCTTTCCACCATATATTTCCAAGGGTCACATTCAAATGAAAATGTGTCATAGTATCATTCTTAAAAAGCCCTTTTTACCATCAGGTTGGAAACATTACCATCCATTTTTACCTTCTTAAGACACAAGCAAAAATCCCTTGCCCTCTATCACAAGAATATATAAAAGCAAAATTTCAGGAATATTTTCAAGTTTGTCTTTGAAAGGTTTGTGCCTCATTACAATTTATTTTGTACAAACAGCTCCTATTTTTGTCACAATCTTCTGTAATAGTGATGGCTAAGGTTTAGGATTGGTTGAACCATCATTGACTTCAACTATGTTTTACCCAAAAGTAAAGTGTCCCAGGGAACTGGAATCATAGTTTCACTGTATTTTTTTGTTTTTTAAAATCATAAAATAATACTATGAAGTAAAAGACAGTTATATAACTCCTTACCTTAAACATCTGGATTCGCTCCTTCCTAGCTAAGGTCTCCAATTTCTTTTTTATTTCAAGCTGATGGTAACGCTAAGCGTACAGGAAAGAATAAAGGAGAGAATCATATCGGTTATAGCAACGACCAGTTTAGAGAAAAATAATTCCAACAGCTAACTATATTCTCAATTACCCCTCTTGTCATTGAAATGGAGAAGAATCATCTGCATCAGTGCACAAGTGGGAATATAAATTGGTACAACTATTTGGAAATTCAATTTTCAACATATATTAGGCAGTTAAAAGTGTTCATAACCTTTAACCCTTAAATTTCACTTCTGAACCTGTGGGAAATCTAAGTAATTTTTTAAAATGTCTTATGCACAAATATGCTATCTGAAAAAATTTTTTTTCCTTTTTCTTTAAGGTAAAAGAAAATGCAGAAACAATATAAACTATAAAAAGAATGGTTATATTTCTGGCACATCCATATGATGGAATAAAATATAATTGATCATTTAAATAATGGTTCATACAGATCATTAAATAAGGTTCATACAGATTCTGTTTAAAAAGATGGACAATGCACCTAATGCAGGATAAAAGCAGGATACAGAATTTCACAGAAATACAATTTAATTTATCAAGCTCTTATTGTGTGTCTGTTCCTGTGCTAGGAAGGTGCTTCACATACATTATTTCTTCTTGAACAACTCTAATTGCCAAGCCACCCTATTTTACAAACAAAGATACTGAGGCAGAGGATAATGAACTTGCCCCAGGTCATACACCCAGCCAGTGGAGGAGCTATAATTTCAGCCTTGGCCTATCTGACACTAACTTCCTGTTTTTTGCTTGTTTTTTCACAAAACCTTGTTGTCCCTGTCACAACATAGTATGAGTTTACAAAGGTAAAAATATGAATAGAAAAGAGACTAGAAAGAAATGGATGTTAACAGCAGTTGTCTCTGAAGGAGGAATTGTATGTAATTATTTTCCTTTTTTATGCTTTTCCCCCCAAGTTTTTGTAATATATTATTCTATAATTTAAAAATAAGCCTCACGTAAAAATAATCCGTTTAAAAGGCAAATTGAAATTAATTAGACATATTTGAGAGTGTTTTATTCATTGGCCCTTTGAAAAAATGTTCCCCTCTGTTCTTGGTTCCCTCCTACTGCCTTAGGAGCCCTGCAGACTCAATAATTCCCTATCATCAATCCTCTTCTTAACACTTCTCTTTCCTTTCTCTCTTCCTCCGATCTCCTACCCACTTATTATCAAACTGTTCAACTCACTATCAACCTTTTTCCACCTTCCATTTATTCCCAACTCACTGTAGTCATCCACATCGACTGACTTGCCACTTCCCTACTGCTGAAACTACTTTTGCCAAGTCCACCAATGTTTTTGTCTTCTGGGTCAAACCTAATTTCCCTTTGTTTCCCCAGTGCTCATCATTTTTAACCATTCTGCAGCTTGTGAAAATCTTCCCGCTTCCAGGACACCATTCTAACAGGCATGTTTGTGACCACTTGAAGGTTCCTTTTCAGCTCATGCTGTTGTTCTTGATCTCCTGCAGTGCACATACCTCCAACCAGGTGAGAAACTCTTTCTTCTGAGCTCTTTCTTCTCCCTCACTCCTTCGCATTCAGTCCGCTTAAATCTTTCTCCCACTTCAGCTTCTCTGTAGACAGCTGCATCTCCCAGCACTACCACTACTGCTATTAGCCTACACCCTTCGGCAATAGCTTCCTAATTGACCTCCCACCTCCAATCTTTTCCAGCTCATTAATCCATCTTCCACATTTTTAGCAACATCATCTTTCTAAAACAGCTCTGCTCATTTCTTTTACTCCCCTGCTGAAAAACATTTCATCACCTCATCACCTACACCCCAAACTTACTTGAGAATTTAAGGCTTTCCAGAGACTGGGTACCAACTTGTGGGAGAGTGTCACTTCTTGCCACTCCTGCCAACTAACCCACTGTGCAGTCTGGCCTCAGTGAGGGTTCCTTTCCATCTACTATGTCCTTTCACACCTCTGTAACTTCTGAGGTCTAGAACACCTTTTCCACGTTTTCACAGGAACCCTCACTCAGTCGTCAAACAGCAAGGCCTCTGTTCAGCTTCCTCTGACTCCCACAGAGAAAAGTCATCCTTCTCTTCTTTTCTGAGCTCACTCTATTTGTTCCTCTCCTCTAGCACTTAGTCACATTCTACAGTATTTTTTTTAATCCTACCTTGCAGCTTCAACACACAGCCTCATACTGGCACACGGTAGCCTGCAATTATGGCTTGTTGCATGAGTGAATGCATGAATGTGAATACGGTAGTATTAGCAAGGAGCATCAGCATAAACTAAATGTGAGACAAATGTGACAATTTAAAGATAGTTTGCTCTATTATATTTATATATGATTTATTCTGTTATGTAACAATTATATTATTTAATATATTACATATTAACATTTATTTAAAATATTTATTCAGAACTAGGAATCCACAAAGATTTAAATAATAGCATATTCTACAGTTATGATGTGTCAGAATGTGTTAAGTGAGATTTTGGAAAACTAGACTTCAAGGATTAAGGCTAACAGAGAACTCAGTGCCTGTGGGGCAAATTTGAAACAAGGTGTTAATTTTATGCTGTACTATTTATTGTTTTCACAGAAAAATTACAGCTAATACTTTTATAAGCAAGAATTTAGGGCCACAAACAACAATTCTATGTAATTCACGGTCATGATATGAAGCACAAAGTAAATTCCTAAATGAACAGATCATACATATCTTAAGTGAACACTTCATCTACCTAATGCAGCATAATAATAAATATTTTCAGTGGCACTAGACTTAATATTGGTTTACTGATGATTCTACAGTTGTTCATAAATGTTTACTGCACTCACAGGTCAATGGTTTTACGAGCCAAGTTTTCTGATTTACTGCTTGTATGGTCAAGCCAAGAAGCGACATGCTTTTTCACAGAGATTAAAATGGTGTTGATGCTTGAAACTTCAAGTTCCATGGAGCAAGGCTGAAATAATTTATCAAATTAGCTAGATATCCCACTAAGATGCCCTGTCAGATTAAAAAAATATATTGTTGATGCTTGGTTTGTGCATCTATGTTGACCAGCGTGGCCTACGGTAGAAGGCACAGCAGATGTTAAAATGCCTATTCCTTGAAATGTAACATACGGCTGAGCTTCAGAGCCTTAAAAGAATAACAGATCTGAAATAATTCATGGCAATGGAATTACTGATATTTAAACAGATGTCACTTTTTTCAGCAAATGGAAATTGAGGTACAGATGGTGAGGGCTGGTATGTTTTAGAGTAGCCATTGTGAATGAAAAAATCTACATTTGGAAAATTAAATATCACAAAATATATAATGATGTCCATATTTTTCTCCAACTGAAATGGAGAAAAGCTTACGCTAGACTTCTGGCTCCTGGCTGCCCAGAGAGATATTGAGTATTTCTTTGTTTCATTTTCTTTTTTAATGAAACGCAGAAAGAATATCTCTTTTTCTAGGTACGAAAGCATTATTAATTACCATATTAGACAATATCAATTACAAAGAAAATAGTAAAGATTTATACCTCCATCTTCATTGATGTGGAAGTAGAAAAAAATAAAATAAAAATAAGTATATATTTATACCTCCATATCAAGAACTTTATGAAAAATTGCCTGGGCTAAGCACTCCCGGATATATTTTTGATGATCCCGCTTCATAATATTTAGTTTATATTCTTTTTCAGAAAGTATTCTTCCACTTCTTGTGATCTGTCATGAATAAATAAAACATACATAGAAATATAAAATAGAAAATGTGATGTTAGTTTCCAAAAAAGAGGCTGGAGGGTGGAGAAGACAGACAGGCACACACACACAGACACACACACACACACACACACACACAGAGAGAGAGAGAGAGAGAGAGGCCTTGGGGAGGCAGAGAGGGAGGGAGAGAGAAAAAAAAGGAGAGGGGAGAAAGAGGGAGAGAAAGCAGCAGTAGCTTTTAAGCCTAAAAGAATATATCACTATGGTTGATAAACTTTCACTTTTACTGCATATTTCATGAGGCAAAAAGGAGAAAGGAAGTCTCATATACCCTTCATTGTGAAAACACACACAGGTGGTACACTTGACGTTTAAAACAAGATTTTCATCACAGTAACAATTTTCCCTTGATGGAACCCAGGTGTTCTTTTCATTTCTCTTTTGAACACTTTCCTGGAGGAACAGGGTGGGGTATTACCTTGAAACAATGACCAGGAGCAGTGATCATAGGACTGATGATCTCGCAGGAAATACTTTGATGGGAAACATGGTAGCTACAGAGGAGCTCATCAGTTTGTTTTAAAAATAATTGGTTTCATTACTTTGTTTTCCTACTGCTTTTTTTCTTCCACTCTCCAGCCCAAAATGTAATTTAATTTGTTGTTTTGATTCAGAATTTTACACATTATGTGGTAGCATACATAGAAGATATTCAATATTGGTCTCAACTGGCATCATTGCAAGTCCCAGGAGTGACCATTTTTGTTGTGGATTTACTTATTTTCCTTTTCTTTAATTCTTCCTGTGGGCATATTTGTTGATGTGTTGTATTGTTCTCTATCCCCTGTAAACAAAGAGCGTTACCCATATGGATTGTTCACCTTCTTCTTTTCCACTTATTTAAGCTCTGCTCCCCTCTTTCATGCAAGACACATATTTTTCTTAATTCTGCTAACTATATTTTTTTACCACTACTGTTGCAACACACTGGAGTATTGAGATCAACCAGAGTTGTGCTACAAGTGATGGGTTACTGGTAATCTTTTTTTGCAAATACATTTTCCAATGGAAGAAAGAGATATACCTATAGAAAGTGTGCTTGGAATTACAGATAATCCACTTACAGTCTTTGTGCGACTATGTCTGAGCTCCCCAACTAGAGTGGAAGCTCCTATAGGGCAAAGGTGCTTAAACTTGACCCTGCATCAGAACCACCTGCAGAGCTTGTTGAAAAACTGATAGGCCCCTTACCAGAGCTTCTGATTCAATTAAGTCTGCGGCAGGGCTCTCATATTTGCATATTCTATCAGGATTCCGGGTGTCCCAGAACACTGCTAGCTGAGAGGCTATATTTGAACCTCTAGAGAAAGGGCTGCATCTTTCTTATTTGAATTGCCATGCATACAACCAGTGTTCAATAAGTGCTTGTTAATGATGCTGATAAGTAAATACAAAGTCCTTCCCATTTGTACTCAAAACTCACAGACTGTTATCCAAAGAAGTGATGTTAATAGTAACAATAATTACAACACCCATTTATTGCACATCTCTAACTGCCACAACAATTCTGAGCGCTGCGTGCCATCATTCTCATTTTACAACTGAGGAAGCTGGGGCTGAAAAAGTTAAGAAAGTGATTTACTCAAGATTCTATGGCTTATAAATGGCAAGCTCGGTTTCAGCCAGGTCTGTCTGATAACAAAGCCTCAGGAGGAGAAAAGCAAGCTCTCTGAGATCTATCAGCTAGAGTGCCAAGCACAGAAACAACGATTAGAAATGCAATACGTGCTCTTTCAGCACCATGGCAACAATAGTTAAGGAAACCCATTGTGTTTTAAGAAGGTAAACAGCTAACACTTTCTATAACCACATCTCTTTCTTTCCACGGAACACCGTAACATTTTAAAAAGGTTTGACATTGTATACATTTAGAGGAATAGAAATTTTGTGGAAAGAACAGTTGTGAAGCTAATGAAATACACTAATATTATCAATAAACCATCACAGGAAATAATTTGCTTTTAAATGTGGGGGAAATGTTGAAATGTACATGTCTTCCACACCACATTCCGTGAATATCAAAAGCAATATTTTTTCCGAAGATGACAGTAAAATCTTCTCTATCTTCAATTCCTAACAATTTCTAGCTCATACAATGTGTTCAGTAAATATGTGTTGAATGAATGAATAAACAAACAATTGAAATAGGCTGTTGGAAACTCTCAGGGCCTTTTCCTCAATGATTTATAAGTTTTCTTAGCAGTTATTGTGACCTGCCTTCCTATCTTCTCAAACAACCTCAAATACATAAATCAAAACTTTGGAAAGAAAGAAATTTTTCTAAAATGAGGGGAAGTGGAAGATGTCACTCAAAGAGAAAGCCTGAAAAGGTAGCGAATTATTGGACTTCATGAAGCAAGAAGGTTGTTGGAAAGTAAACCAAAACTTACCAGTCCTGATCTTAAGAGATGACGCCTTATCCTTGTATTGTTAAAATACCCAGCCAGGTGTTTATCCGTAAGGCTATTATATGCTGCAAGTAACCTAAAATGCAAAAATAAAACCAATAAGGTTTTACAAGGGGTTGTTTGATAACCAAGGCAATTCTTTACTTTCTCCCCAAACAGTGCATAATCATTCACTCATGCAGCCTGCCAGCCATTCATGTATGTATTTAATAAACATGTACTGAGTCCCTACTCTTTTGTAAGTCTCATGATAAGACCTAGAAAATCATCCTGATTTTAATTATTCCACAGACAAGTATGGAAATCACACATCAACAAGTAAAGTGAATGGGGAAAGTCAACAAGAGAAATATGCAAAAAGTCATGGCCGCACAGAGAAGGAGGCCACCAGCTCCAGTTGTCAAAAAGGGCTTCACAGAGGACGCCTGATGGGAAAGTAAGAGCTCTTTCAGCAGAGTCTTTAGCCTCTCATGACATACCCTAAACTCTGGTAACGCAAACTTACCTGCTGTCTCTCATGTTCAGAATACAACGTGGTGCCCCAACTGTGAAGGCCCTTCCTTCACCTGCCAGCCAGCAGATAATATCTGTGGTGTATAAGCATCTCTTCTCTTAGGAAACATTCTCTGATATGTCCTGGTGTGCTGTGTTGCCTTCCACTCCCGCTCCCCACCTCCTACCCCATAAGACCCTGAGTTACTATCTCATCACATAATATGTAATTGTTTATTTCTTGGTATCCTCTGCTAGATTTGAAGGCTAGGCCAGGATAGAGCATTATTCTTTGTATCCCTACTGATGTTATTTGTCATGTATCAAAATAATAATGTGCTCGGAGATCGAGACCATGGTGAAACTCCGTCTCTACTAAAAATACAAAAAATGAGCCGGGCGCGGTGGCGGGCGCCTGTAGTTCCAGCTACTCGGGAGGCTGAGGCAGGAGAATGGCGTGAACCCGGGAGGCGGAGCTTGCAGTGAGCCAGGATCGCGCCACTGCACTCCAGCTTGGGCGACAGAGCGAGACTCTGTCTCAAAAAAAAATAATAATAATAATAATAATAATGTGCTCAGTAAATAAAGATACGATTTTGTTTGGGACTTATTTTTCTTGTTATAAGTTCCTAACTAAATTTAAGCTCAGTATTTTGAAGTGTTAACTTCCTCATATATATCTAGACATTTCCATTAATTTCACATCCAGCATCAAAATAATAATTCATAGATCACTTTTGATTTTTATGGTATTTTAAAAGAGGATAAATTGGTTTGTTGATTATATGCTATACCTTAGTAAATTGTCAATCTAAGTCTGTATGTCAAAGTTGAGCACTATTTTCTGTTTCAACCTATCCTTCATTAATTATTCAGTAACTTAAAAAACATGTACACATATATGTATGTATACATGGTGCATGCACATACACATTCATACATAGACACACACATAGATGTTAGTATATACGGTAGTCCTCCCTTATCCACAGGGAATACATTCCAAGACCCCCAGTGGATGCCTGAAACCGTGGATAGCACCAAATCCTATGTATACTAGGTTTTTTCAATCTGATATCCAATATGGCTGCTAAGTGACTAAAGGGTGGGTGGCATATACTATGTGTATACCCAGGAAAAACGGATGATTCACATCCTGGGCAGGACGGAGCAGGACAGCATAGGATCTGACAACACTACTCAGAACAGCGTGCAATTTAAAACATAAATTGTTTATTTCTGGAATTTTTCCATTTAATATTTTTGGACTGTGGCTGACCACGGGTAATTGAAACCACTGGAAGTGAAATCACAGATAAGAGGGGGCTACTCTGTGTGTATGTGTGTGTACATATACACTTATATACATATATAGAGAGAGAGAGAGAGAGGGAGAGAGAGAGACAGACAGAGACAGATAGCGGCAGAGTCAGGGAGAGGCAGAGAGAGAAAGAGAACAAGAAAGCCTAAAGATAGTCCAAACACAAAGCTGTCTTTAAAAAAATGCATATCCTATTACAGGCAACAAAGTTTTACAATCTATACATTTTATGAGCCGCTAATCCTTAATTTATTCTGAGATCAGAGCAGGGACTCATACTGTAGTCAAGTAAATATCATTAGCAACAATTTTATTGAGCAGTTTGTACTCCTTAATTACATGGAGATGATATGGGTGACTTCTTCATGCCTCTTTTCTCCTTAACAGCACATCGCAGGAAAGTTCCATGCTGCCAAACGGTAAGAAAAGTTTAATTTCATCCTCAAAAGAGACTGAAAGCAGTTACAAAGCTTAGAAACCAAGGTGCCACATGAGGGTTGCAGACATATGAACAACTGCAAAAGCCATTATTTCACTAGGTTTATGTAAAAAGACAACCCAAGAGCTTCAGTAAGGCACATAGAAAACCAGCTCCAGATAATGCTTTGAAACCATCTTTTAAATGAACTGTCTTGGTGTCCTATAGTTCATCAAAGGTTTCCTGTCTCCAAAAGGTCAACATTGTATACCTTACCCTTTCTAAATCTCAGAATATCTTTTCAGCTCCTCATTTCAGAAAGGTGAGCAGGTGTCTCTCAGTCCTAACAATCATGATTCCACAGTTCACAGATTCTTAAGATAAATCATTAGAGTTATATAATATATAGTCTTTTGTCTGTTTTTCAGGCTCAAGTTTTTTCTTAAAAATATCAATAGCTTGGGAATAGCTGGGAGTGCTAAAACCCTGATTAAATGAAATGGGGGTCAAAAAGTTGGGATCACATAAGCCTCAACTTCCTTATTGACTGATAAATTAGATCCTAATAACAATTGCTTGGCCAGCTGTGGTAGCACCTAATTTTAATTCTGCTCTCTCAGGCTTCTACTAACAAATGTGTGCATGATGCCTGTCCAGGCTTACAAATCGTCGAGCAGGTCCAATTAGGTTGAAACTTTTTACACATCACCTTTTCCTATTTAGGAATAAATGTGGGTTCTTGCTTCGGATACCATTTGTAAGCAACTCCTTCCACAACTATCATCATATGACTAGTTTGGTAGAACAGCTGAATAATAACCAGCAGGGTCCACCCAGGCTCAGTTATTTTCTTTTCAGACAATGCTGGAATTTTTTAACTGAAACTTTAGATTACTAAATTGTTTGATACCAAGAAATTGCACTAAAGTTAATTATATACAGATTTGGTAAAATGGTCAATGCAAGCATTTCCACTGCATACATATACATGTTACTATCTTTCTGACCATCAAGACTCCTTTCCAGGGAGATGGTCAAATGCTGTGTGGGTCGGTGTCAGCCACACTGTGGTCTGGCTGATTCTCTCTGTTCTGGTCCTTTTCACCTGTACTTGACATGGACTTGTAGTCCACCATTGCATTTACCCAACTACAAGAGCTTCACTGACCAACACAAACTCAGGTTAGTAGAACTTTTCTGAAATTCCACCCTTTCCTCTGCATTCATTGCCACTTACTCCCTTCACTTTTCTTTCTTTCTTTTTTTTTTTCCTTGCTCATGGCATAACCCTGGGCTGAATAAGGTCACCTTGCTCTGGGCTTGGTGATTGTGTTGCAACTGAACACTCCATTCCTTTTGTATGTTACGCTCTGCATCCAGTGTCAACACTAGACTTCCTGGTCATGCTGCCTCAGGCCTGTGACCCTCCACTGCACCCTGTTCATCGATTCCATTGGTCACAGAAAGCACCAGGTCATTGTGACCATATTACTCGCAGGCCACGTTGTCATGTCAAGACCCACAACTCACTGGCCAGACCAGTCTAACATGTTTGTTTCTTTATTGTGATGAACAAGATTATCTACCCATCCCCTGGTCACTAGGTGGGGAAAAACCCACTTCCTGGCTCAATGCACTGGGGAAAACAGTCTCCCAGGAAACACAGCAACCTTGTCTCCATGGTGGTTCCTGTTTCCCTCACTTCAGTGCACATGCCACATCCTTCAGGGCCTGAAGTTTAGAGGAGTCAAAGCTGAGTTACTGGGGTGCTACCTTCCCAGCTAAGGCCTTTCAGCACTTAACCCTCACACCCTTGCCTCCCACCATGTAATATACAAATGTGGCTCTGTAGTAAAGTCAGTGATTCCTGACAATCCTTTCTCCTGATCCCAAATTGAGACAGTCTACCATATAAAAATCCCAGCTAAAAGGAAAGGCACTATAATAGTTTTTTAAAATCACAAATGCTTATTGTTTAATGGCTAATTTTAGGTTATTCTGTAAGGCATTGGGGACACAGAGATGGCACAGACACTGCACTCATGGAGCTCCCAATCTAGTGGGGAGATACACATATACATACTGTGTGTACGTGTGTGTGTGTCTGTGTGTGTGTGTGTGTGAGAGAGAGAGAGACAGAGAGAGAGAGAGAGAGAGAGAGAGAGAGATTTCTTCCTGCATCATAAGCTAATTCATTACCAAGTATCTTCATGTCAGGCCCTGAATCCTGAGCTGGGGAAGGAGTGTAATACCCATATTCCATTTTGCAGATTACAAAGCACTCTCACATACATAGTCTCATCTAGTTGCTTTTAGACTCATGTAATATGAACAATATCTAACTATTACAGCTCTTTTATCTTGCTAAAGTGGAAAAGCTCCAAAACAAGATTACTGCTTAACATGAGTCAGTTTTAGGAAAACCTAAGGCAATATTTCTTTATGAATCACATTGATAAAGTCATTTCTTCTGACCTGAAGCACCCTGCAACTCTACCCTCATCTCTTCCTATACTACCCATATGCACACTGTCTACATTACCTTTGGGGATGAAAAGAGATAGAGAAATTCCAACTCTAACTTCAGTTCAATTCTGGCTCCACCATTACTGGCTCCATAACTGGCAGCAACTGATTCTCTGCATCAATTTTTCTACCTTTCAAAAACACTAGTATATGAACACAGTTCAGCCACTTCTTTGTCAATTTATTGTAAGATTGCCTTTTCTCCAATTTCAAATAACATGTTCCTCATTTCCATTTGAAACCTCATTAAAATGACCTTTACCATCCGTATTTCCACCAACACTCTGTTTATTATTGTTTATGTATTCTCTAAGAAGATGGAGGTTTTCTCTTGTTTCTGAGTCCACACAAGAATCACCTTTAAAAATCACCTCATGGCAATCTCGGCTTTTTCTAGCATGCACCTCAGAGCTCTTCCAGCCTCCACCCACTACTTAGTTCTAAAGCCACTTCCACATTTTTAGATATGTGTATCCTACTGTTAGTACCAATTTCTCTTAGTCTCTTTGGGGCTGCTCCAACAGAATACCATAGCCTAGGTGGCTTAAACAAACACTATTTTTGGAGGCTGGAAGTCTAAGATCAGGGTACCAACATGTTTGGGTTCTTGAAGAAGACCCTCTCCCTGGTTTACAGATGACTGTCTTCTCATCGTGTCCTCATATGGCAGAGAATGGAGAGAGAAGCAAGCTCTCTTATGTCTCTTCTTAAAAGGGCACCAATCCCTCATGATCTAATTACCTCCCAAAGGCCTCATCTCCAAATACTATCACACTGGCGATTAGGGTTTCAACATATGAATTTTGGGGAGACACAGACATGCAGTCCATACCAGAAGATATGATCATCCCCATTGTGTAGATGAGAAAAACAAGCCTTAGTTTAAATCACTTGGCAAAGATCATATAACTTAAGACTTATTCCTGCTAATATGTAACAAATCATAGTGAACACCGCTCATCTTGTCTTGCTAATGTGAGGACTGCAGTATGCTAAGTATAATGATGGAAAAATGTGAATAGTGAAATATTCACAGAGAAATATAATCCACCCAATTCTCCGCTACAGAGATAGAAACCTTTTAAATGAAAATTATTATAGACTTATATTAACAAATATATAACTTTCCTTTATAATTTTAGCATAAAAGCAAAGTGCTGAAGTCTTAAAATCAGCTAATCTCTTAAATATATATTCCTGCATCATGCTTTGCACTAAAAATTTCCTCAAAAGTATACTTGTTTGAGGAGATATTAAAAATAATTTTGGTTCAACCAGGTTCATTTTATTTAACCCAAATTGTGACTTATTCCATCTAACTAATAAAGTGTTCATTAGTTTCCTATTGCTGCTATAACAAATTACCACATACTAGTAGCTTAAAACAATACAAATCTATTATCTTATAGCTCTGGAGGTCAGAAGACAGAAACGACTCAAATTAAGGTGGCATTCCTTCTGCAGGCTCTAAAGGAGAATTCAGTTATTTTTCCTTTCAATCTTCTGCAGGCTGTCTACATGCCTGCCTACGTGCATTGCCAAATGCAGCCATGGCTGGTCAACTCTTTCTCACAATGACATCTCTCAGGTTCTGGCTCTTCTGCCTCCCTCTTCCCCATGTATGCACCTTTGTGATTACATGGGGCCCACCCACATTAATCAAGGATAATTTCCTTATTTTACATCAGATGATTTACAATATTAATTCCATCTGCAACTTTTATTCCTCCTTTTCATGTAAAGTAACAGATCCACATGCTCTGAAGACAAAAATATGAACATCTTTGAGGGCCATTCTTCTGTGTTCTGCAAGGTCTCTCCCATAAGCCTGATGCCAGGAGCAGAAACACTGGACACTGAATGTGATGGTGATTGGACTGTGTCTTAGCCCATTTCATGCTGCTGTAATGGAATACCACAGACTGGGTAATTTATTAAAAAATAGAAATTTATTTCTCACAGTACTGGAGGCTGAGAAGTTCAAGATCAAGGTGCCATCATCTGGTGAGGGCCTTCTCCCTTCTCGCTGTGTCATTGCAAGGTTCCCTAGTTCCTTCAATTTTTTTCTGTATCATGACTAAAAGTCAGAGTGCCTTGACTGCTTTATGAACCAGCCAGCTGTAGGTTTTGCCCAGCAGACCTGAACCCAAGCTGAGGCGCTGAACATTCTCAGGCACTGAAAAAGTTATCTGGGTTTGCTGGAAAGAAACTGGCCCAGACTGTGAACCAAATTTCCTCAAATTTCATATAATCTCCATACCCTGGCCCCCTCACCATGGACATACCTAGATAGCACATCCCTTTTCTCTCACTGTTCATTGTGATAATATGCTGCTGCACTCTCCATCTAGGTTCCCTTAATAAATGCTTTGGACTGATCACCTTGGCCTTTAGTGTTTGTTTCTTTGGAATCCCAACTGGCCCCATCACAGGATGGTTTGAGGCCCTCCCTTGTGGGAATTCCCCTACCACCACTTTTGAAACAACCCCATCACAAAATAGTCATCACATGGCAGAAGGTGGAAGGGCAAGAGAGCACACCCATTCCCATGATTTGATTTTGATTCCCATGATTTGCCCTTCACTTGAGGTCCAATTCTAATTCTACCCCTTATAAGATACGTGACCCTTGATAGTTCAATCTTCTTGACCTAGCCACTATCCATCAAGTAAAATGCTGGCACTACTCCCTGTAGGGAACATCTCAGTTTACTTGTCTAGAAATATATTTGCTTAAAGCTTCATCATTTTTGGAATATAGAAATTCACATACGGAAATACCCACATAGAATCTGGCAAACTGCCTCATTTTACATTCAGGAAGCTGAGGTTCTAAAAGTAGGTATAGTTCCTCAATAAAGCAATAAAGAACATGCCAAAATGTCACAGGAGTTCCCTTAAAATTGTACCTATCTATTTCCTAGGGTTCTTGTCTTACCACATTCCACCAGAATTTCTTTCACCCATGTTTAATCACTTTCTTCAGACTCATGTAAGATTCTCTTCCTGTACACCCTCCTACAAGGTGTTGCATGGAGCCATGCACACAGTAAACTGTCACAAACTCAGCCAAGATTTGTTGAGTAAATGTACAAATAAGTTAATGGAAACAAAGCATATTGGTCCAATTTCTTGACATATATCCTTTTATAAAATCCACATGTGAGGATAATCACCTTTCTTTTCTGCTTCTGGACAATAAATGGAAGTAGTCTATGGGAAAAGCATGTTTTATGTGTTTTGGCTTTTTTAAATGCAGCATTGTCCACGTGAGTGATCATACTAACAATTTGTTTTTGTCATTTGTTTTTGTTCTTGTGTTTGACAAAATGGTGCCTTTGTGGCATGCTGCATATTTCATTAGAATAAAATATAGTTCCCAGGGAGGCAGAAAAAAATATATCCTTTTGAAGAAATTTGATGAAGGACACATATAGAACAATTGACATGAGGGTCAATTATTTCATATTCCTATATAAGAAAACTCTTTGCCAGCTACAATTACACCAAGAGTCTCTACAGCCTGTCACTTTATAGGGGGTGATTAAACTGATATCATATAAATGATTTTATATTACATTCTTCATTCTTTTTTATTTGCATCCAAACCTACCAGATCTCAGCAATTATGCTAAATATTGACTTACAATTTTTCTCAGCTTATTCTAACAATGAAGCCAGATGAGAACCATAATATTATTTTATTTATAGCCTTAATATGATGGTTTGAAGTGACTAGTAAAACAAGACTGGTCTCCAACTGTGCTGACTGCTGGTAAGATAATTTTGCAGTGTTCACAGACGAGGCAATAGGGAAGCAGTGAATGGGAGTCAGTAAGCCTGAGACACATTAAGTTTGACCAGTTGCATATGAGACATGGTATATGCTTTCAGATACCATGAATTCTTCTCTTTATAATGTTACATCTTTGAACAGAAAAAAATTGTAGCAGCTTGAAAAATATGCATTAATAGAAAAATAGTATCTAAACTAAGGGAGATAATGAGGCTGTTCAGAGGAGAGCTGACCAGGATGGAAAGTTCTGCAAACTAAGAATTTTTATCACTAGCATTTATTTGGTACTTTCTTAAATTTTTGTAGTGCATAAACTATATAACATACACAATCTTGTGAATTAGTATTATCTTCCCTCTTCATAGATGAGTAAACAGATGTAGAGTGGGTAGATAACTAGTCCATAACTAGTTAAAAGCAGATCCAGGATTCAAACCAGGATTCTAAACCATGGTTTAGAATCATAGAAGAAGTGCAGTAAGATGACTTGGGAGAAGGGGGATGATTTAAACAATCAGGAAGAAAATGAAGTCTGAGCCAGTAGAAGGGAACTGAATAAGTGCCTTGCAATTTGAGGGGCAGGTGCGGGAACTTACAAGACGATTGCTCCAGGAAGAGGGATTACCATATGCAAAGGTCCAGGGATAAGACAGCGCTATGGTGCCTATCTTTACACTGTCCTCCTGCTAGAAGCACCTCCTGCTACTGTCTCCACCCCTGTTGCACAGGTGCATGTGTGTGTCCGTGTGTGTGTGTGTGCGCCTGTGCACACACATGCACAGTTCCAAAACCCCCCTTGGAAAAACAGAAGACACCCACCGTCTTTTAAAGCCCAGAGGGTAAAACTGAGAGGAGGGTAGTCAGTCAGCATGCCTGCTGCCAGAAACAAAGGAGATTAGAAGAGCTATTTTGTGCAACAAACCCAAAGTGCTTATTATGTGCCTGGCCTCGCACTATCCCAAGGTTACAAAGCTGCAAAGCTGCATAAGCACAGTCCCTGCCCTGAAGGGACAATCCAACCAATGAAAGAATGGCAGTGCAGTATGATGTGCTACAATCACAACAGCAACTGTTTATTGTGTTCAGCATACACAATCTCATTTAATCTGCAAAACATCCTATATATCAGATTATTATCCCATTTCACAAATAAGTAAATTATACTCATACAAGAAAGGTATCCAAGAACTGAAATCTGAACTGGGTCCTAAATGACAAGTCAAGTTTTGAGGGAAGAAGTAAAACCTGGGTGGGTAATTATGGGGACAGAAGTACTATCTGGACTCATTCTAAGAAGTAGGGAAATCATACACAAAGTCCCAGAGAGAGAGAGAGATCACAAGTTTCTGTCACCCAAATAGGAATTGGTTGATTATTTATGCTATGGCTTGGCTATGTCCCCACCCAAATCTCATCTTGAATTGTAGTTCCCATAATCCCCATGTGTCATGGGAGGGACCTGGTGGGAGATAATTTAATCATGGGGTTACCCTCATGCTACTCGTGCTATTCTTGTGATAGTGAGTGAATTCTCATGAGATCTGATGGCTTTATAAGGGGCTTCCCCTTTTGCTCGGCACTTCTCTTTCCTGCCACCATGTGAGGAAGGACATGTTTGCTTCCCCTTCCACCATGATTGCAAGTTTCCTGAGACCTTACCAGGAACCTCTTTAAACTTCTTTCCTTTGTAAATTACCCAGTCTAAGGTAGTTCTTTATAGCAGTGTGAGAACAGACTAATACAATTTAACATAAAATTAGTATAATAAAAGGGAATTTAGTTTACATTATTATTAAATTATAAATTGTTGATTAAGGCAGTTACCATTATGTGTCAAATATACTTTAGAGGGCTATGTTGGCTAGGAAATGTGATCACTCTTTATTTATATTTCATCTTGGAACACAGTCTCTTATAGATACGAATAGCCTACTTAAACTCTTTACCATCCATTGATTATAAGATGGCTCAATATATATGTGTGCACACATTCAGACACAGAAGTGTGTATATATATATACACACACACACACACACACACACACACTTTTACACATGTATGTATCATTTTCAGTTACTTTCTAGTCTTTGGGTATTTCCACAAATGCTTATGAATGGTAACTAGTGTCTGTCAATGATTTCCACTAGTTTTCTGTGATGCAAGTCATAGGGTCTGCTTATCTGAAGCAAACTTGGCAAATATAAAGAAAACTCTCACATATGCTTTTCAATGTTAATAGTACAATTTTAATGTACAATGGGAAAATGTTTAGAAATGATCCCACAGAGTGAGGTACTATGAGAAAGAATAAAAGAAGAAGAAGAAGGAAATGAAAAAGGAAGAAAAACCAAAACAGAAAAGCCAGACACCAAAGAGAACAAATCAATAAATTTACTATGTGTGTTGAGAAGGAAAACATAATCAACCATGTTAAAAGCTTCTTAAGTGCCCTAAAATGTAATTCTTATGCGCAGGAGTAAGATTTAAAATGGTAATGACATGTGGGCAAAGGTTAAAGAGGTTGACTAACTTTTAAATACTCAACCATTTAAAAATAATACCCCTAAGATTTTCACCAGTCTTTCTACCATTTGTCAATGTCAAAGCAATGATGCAGTTTCATGAGTTTGTCTTGAATTCTCAAATTTGATAAAAAGAGCAAGTGTGCTCAAGAGGTACAAATACTCTGAGTCATTGCTTCCATTTTTATTAAAATTCTCAGTTGTTCAGAGCATGATTTCCTTAAAGGAGCAACCTCATTTTGAGGGGTCATGAATTGGTAGGTCAATATTAATTTTCTTTGTAAAGATTCATGAATCTAAGAACAGGTTGTCATTTAAAAGAAATTAGTTTAATTGAACAAGAAAGTGAATTATTGACTGGGAACACCTTCTCTATGCTCCCTTCCAATTAGCTTGGGACATGTCTGCTTATTTTGAACTGTGTATTTTATTTATTTGGGGTTTATGTCCATTAAGAATTAAATCCTAAAGACTTAAGCAACTTATGCTTTACACAAAGATCAAAATAAATACACAATAGCTGCCATTCACTGAGTTCCCATTATGTGTCGACATTTATTAGCTCCATATTTTTGAAGGAGGAAAATGAGATGCAGAAATTAACTCTCCTGAGTTTACATAAGGCATAACTGGAATTTAAAGCTACATCCTTCTGACTCCAAAAATAAATCCTCTTCTGAAATAGCATGTTGATTTCATAGTTTTTTGCATTGGACATTGATGTTTTCTCTTTGGAATATCAGTCCTTTTAATTTAGAGGAAGAGAAAAAGAATAGGAAAGATGAGTTTCAGACAGTTGGAATTGTATTCATTCCTTCTTTGAAGTGTTCCCATTTTTTGCCCACACTCCTGACTACAGTTTCTGAATATCTCTGTCTTTTAACCACTGTGCCTGGGCTCTCCTTCTCCCTGTCACAGCATTCTCAAGTTTGATTTCTGCTCCATGCTCTTGCATGTGGCCCTGAAACATCAGACTTTCCATTAATTTTTCTGAGCCAATCTCCTCACCAAGGACTGAAATCTCAATATTCCTCTTCACACACTGTAGCCTGAGGCCAGCCTCACCCACTCCCTAAGGTTTTGTTCTGGAAGATTCCAGCATGATTTGAAGTTCCATATCTCCAGCTTGACTGAAAGGAAAGAAGAACTATGGGAAAGAAGATTTTAAAAGTCATAATCTTACATAAATCCCTATGAATTGTGGTGAAATATTCATTTGTTACAGTTGCAGAGATACTGCCAACTGTTGACTTCAACAGAAAAAAAATGTTCAAACCCATTTTTATAAAGGCTTAGGAGATGATCAGAAATAAATCTGAAATTAATTTATGACTTAAAATTGAAGGCAAATATCATTTTGTTAAAAAAAGAAAAATCCTAATCTGTTATGTACAGTTAATGTTCTACTCAAGGTTCCAAAAACTAAGCAAGACACAAGTAGAACTTAAAAACAAAAGTTAATTAGAGGTATTAACTTCTCCTTACAGGCCAGCTTTCACATGGTTTTATAGCATCCTTGCTTGCTTCTAAGAACATGTCACCTGAATAAACAAGTAATGCTGCTGTCTCTTCTCACTTATTCAAAGTCATAATAGACTACTGCAGTGATGACTGAAATTACACCAAGTTTTTAAAGAGTGCTTTTTACTATTTAAAAATGTTTCCCAACCAGGCATAGTGGCTCATGCCTGTAATCCCAGCTATTTGGGAGGCTAAGGTGGGATAATTGCTTGAGCTCAGGAGTTTGAGACCAGCCTAGGAAACATGGTGAGATCACATCTCTAAAAAAGTTAAAAATGTTTCCAGATAGATCATTTTATGTCTTTCCCGTCCTTCAACATTCTTTCCCCAAATTAATCTCCCCAGGATGCCTTCTCCAATTAACCGAACTCTGCATCTAGCTCAGGACTTAGGTATGGAAGTTGTTCTATAGAAGTCTGTGCCTACTTACGTACCATCAGTATTATAAGCTACCAGACACCAAGCAAACATATTGACATATACTATGTGTCAGGCCCTGTGGTAAATATACTACAGCATCTAATTTAACCCTAACAACAACTACAAAGCAGATATAAATCCCACAAGGATGGAAAAAAAACAAGAATCAGAGAGATTACAAAATTTGCTTAGGGTCACACAACAACAATCTGGCAAATATGACAATCTAATACTCCACTGAAGTCCAGTAGCAGACAGCCAGTCACTAAAGCTTTGTAGTGGACATGGTTGACTGGCTATAAAAAGCCATTCCCAAACTTGTCTTCCTTGCCTATCTCCCATAGTAGAAGTTAGAGAAGTCAAAGACACCCTTTCCTACTCTCTGTTATAGCAAAGCATGTCCATTGTTGCAGTTATGGTCCATGAGATATAAAGAAAAGTATACTGGAAGGGTTCTAAAAATGGTATCCTTCCTGATTTTTGTTAAAAGAAATCTTCTTTTTACCCATCTTTTTCCTTTTGGTTTGGAGTGGTTTGATAAGAATATAATGACTGAATCTAGGGTCGTCATCTTGCTAACATAGAAAAAAATAAAAAAATGTTGCAGAGATAAGACCCCAAGTCCCGATATTACTAAAAAATATAATCACCTACCTGTAGGACTACTTGTAAAATAAATAATAACTTTTATTATGATTTAAGCCACTAGTAGTTTGGCTTTCTGTTACTTGCAGCTGAAAGTATTCCTAAGGTCACTAAAGTCAGAGACATATGGTAGGAATTATTGAGCTAAGTTTGGAGCATAGTCCTGGGGTATAGTGAGAACCCAAAGATGTAGAGAGATATGGTCTCCACCCCATGGAGTTTGCAATTTACATGGGAGATATAAAAACTACTCAAATGCTACAAGGAAAGTATCTGTGTGGTACTTGTTGGTATAATTTCAAAGACAAAATAGTCTTAGAAGCAGCTCTTTAAGTAGTACAGCTTTATCAGTATAGTTTTATAAACAGAATAATCAACTTAAATAATCCACAGGAATATAACAAAAATGCAAACTATAATTATTTATGGATGTAGAAGTTCAAATGATTTTGATTTTCCTCGTGGTACTTTACTCAAAGTAAAAAATTTTCAAAATACAATAAATACAAAGAGAAAGATTAAAAAAAACACACACACACACTTGTATCCCTAGTACCCAGAGAGCTGAAGTTCCTTCTAACTCTATTACTCTAATTTACAGCAGATTATTTTATTTCAATCTAAACAACAGAAACAATATTATTGTAAATATCTTGGAGCAAGCTATGAAGAGAAACAGCTTCTTTGTATGACAGCCAAATAATATTCACAAATATAAAATATTACAATCCGTGGCATATAGAGAATGCCAAATTAACTGCTACTATAAAACACTATGATTCAATTCAATTTAAAATCCTTAGTTTTTAATGCTGTTTCATAACTACTATGTGCAATTTATATTGTCTGTTTAGTTTCCTGCTGTTTCTTTCCTTGCTTCAATATTTTGCCCTAAGAATTTTCATTAATTTGTAAATGTTTATGACTATTATAGAAAAATAATAACAGTCACATAAAAATGGATCACCAGCTTAAAATGTTCAATTTTCTATCTCAACCAGCATCAGGCACTGAGAGGTAGGGAGTAATTTGATTACTAATCAGACTTAACAGTTCAACACTTACCTGTAGAGATCTTTGATTTATTATCTTAATTATTTCTCCTCACTAAGCTTTTACTCATATTTTTTGTTAGCTTTGACTTTTATCTCCCTTTTGAACTTTTGGCTTCAGATCTCTATTCTCTATGTTATAGACTTAATGTCTGTATCACCCCAAAATTCGTATGTTGAAATCCTAACTCACATGTGATGCTATTAGGAGATGGGGCCTTTAGGAGTCAATTAAGTGAAGGTAGGACCCTCATGAACAGAATTAGTGCATTAAAAAAAGAGACCTCAGCCCTCAGCCATCCTGGCTAACATGGTGAAACCCAGTCTCTGCTAAACATACAAACAATTAGCCGGGCGTGGTGGCGGGCGCCTGTAGTCCCAGCTGCTCGGAGGCTAAGGCAAGAAAATGGCGTGAATCCAGGAGGCGGAGCTTGCAGTGAGCAGAGATCGCGCCACTGCACTCCAGCCTGGGCGATAGAGCGAGACTCCGTCTCAAAAAAAAAAAAAAAAAAAAAAAAAAAGACCTCAGAAAGTCTCTCACCCCTTCTGCCATGTGAAGGCCCAGCAAGAGGATGGCCCTCTGTGAACCAGAGAGCAGGCCCTCACCGGACCCTGCAAATTCTCTTGGGCTCCCCAACCTCCAAAGGTATGAGAAATAAATTTCTATTGTTTATAAACCACTCAGTCTATGGTATTCTATTTTAAGGGCCCAAATTGACTATGACCCCCATATGTTATCAGTCAGTCAATCAACCAATCATTTATTTTAAATGATTTTGTATTTCTCATAAAAAACACTTTCAGCCTTTGCAGAGCCAAGTAATGAGGAGCATCAGCAGCTGCAAACAGGTTGCATAAGTTTGGTAGGGCTGCCGTAACAAGGCATCAGGTAGCTCAAACAAGAAAAAATTATTTTCTCATAGTTCTGGAGGCTAGAAATCTGATATCAAGTTGTGAGCAGAGTTGGTTTCTTCTGAGGGCCATGAGAGAAGAGTCTGTTTCAGGTCTCTCTTTTTGGTTTGCAGATGGCCGTGTTTGTGAGCATATCTTTGTCCTAATCTCCTCTTTTGAAGACAACAGTTACATTGGATTAGGGTCCACACATTGGCCTGATTTAACCTTAATTATCTCTTTAAAACTCTGTCTCCAATACAGTCACATTCTGAGGAACTGAGGGTTAGGACTTCAACATTTACATTACAAGGGGAGGGGTGGCAGACAGAGGGGAGGGTGGCACAATTGAGTCCATGACACAGAAATAACCAGAAAGGTGACCAACTTAATTATGTATCATGGATTTAGACAGAAGAAATAAGGGACATCTTTCTGAGTACATGAAAACCCAAAATACCATACCTTGATTCTGAATTATCCGTGCTGGCAAACAGAAAAAGATCACTGATGACCATCAAAAAAAGGGCATAGATACCTTCTACATCCCAGAACATTCATGTAGATAGCTCAGAAGAAAGAGAAGAGGATAATGAGGATCTCTAAGAGAGTCCCCAGAGCATGGGGAAACCATGCTTTCACTGTCAGAAAAAAACTGCACTTCACAGTAACTTGCTCATTGACCAAAAAAGTTAACCATACAAAAGAGACAAGGGGACAAAGACAGCAAGAGTGAGTAGACCCACAAGAGAATAAGAAATTATTAAAGAATCCAGATCTATATGAAATCTATATATCTACACTCTTCAATGTTCTTCACTTTTAAAGTATGCTTCTTGTGGCTCACTATGAAAGCAATGATTTTACAATTGTCAAAAAATTTTTAATCCTAATACTGAAAGAGCCTCAGTAAGGTATGATTTTTCAAGCTGTGCTATTCAACTTGTCACATCTTTTTCTCCTTCCTCCAGAAAAACATTAATCCAAAAAGGCAAGCTCTCAGGTGAATTACTTTAATCTGAGTATATTTCCTGATACAACAATTTGCAGCAATGATGTTGTCAATGAAGAATGTGTTCCCTTACTGGGACTTGTGCAAGAAGAGAGTGATTTAGAGCTTATGGCCAGTGAAAGAACAAAATGTCTTCTGCTCTGCTGGAACCCAGAGGTATGGTGAATCCTATCTTGTGTTTGGGTCAACTTTTTAGTTAGCACAATATGCAAATTTACTACCTAGTTAAAAAAAAAAAAAAAAAATCTATCCTTGAAAATCACTTATTTAACCCATGAAGTACAATACACATGATTGTGTGTTCAATGTACTATTCAGCAATTTTTGTATGCTTAAGTTTTAGAACCATGGATCTAAGCCAAAGAAATAAACAAAGGAAACATCAAAATGCAATGTCTACAGACCCAAATAATTCTCTCTTGAATATGTAGACATTGTAGAAGTAGGGCACTGCGCAAGTCTTCCTATTCAATATAATCAGGACTAGTAGCTGGTCAGTTAAACAAAAAGTAAAATTAATGAAATAACTGTATATGAATACGTTTACCTTAATTTTTTTAAATAAAAGCATAAATATATATCTATTCACTATTTTTTGTGATGCCAAGGTCTTTATTTTGTCTATGACTCAGTTGATTTTCCTCTATCCTTTTTTTTATATGAATCATAAACATAATATATCATTTAGGATTTCCAGTTTAGAAAAAGGTGACAAAGACACTTACAAACTAATGTGAATGTTTAATCTTAGATTTTCTTTTTTTGCAAATTTTATCCCCACCTAATTTGATAGATTTATTTAAACTGATTGACATGTATGGAGTCATTCCATAACATAACACTATTCTCAACTATTTGTGTGGGGAAATGAGTAAGCCATAGCAGGGAAAAATCCAGTAATTCAGTCTGCACACCACTTCTCTTGGTCTGTACCAAAATGAATAACTACAGGTTAGATTATTTCAGTACTACCTTCAGTGGCTAAAGTTTAAATTGAAAGTGATAGCACTGGAAATTAAAAACCTCAAAAATGATTAAACTTTACCTCAGATTCAGAATATTTGGGGCTGATTTTTTAATTCAGAATTGAATCAGAAATTTTGTTTTCCCATCTCTCTGAAAACCTTATATGGATTTATGAATAATCAAAATAAGTTGGGCAAATCTCCACCTATCCTCCTAGTTAGAGATGGTTTTTCTCAGCAGAGACTGAGTGAAACCCAAAGATTTTCCTGGGGGAACTTGGGTAAGGATAGTTGATATACTTTGGCTCTGTGTCCCCACCCAAATCTCTTCTCGAATTTTAATCCCCACATGTTGAGGGAGGGACCTGGTAGGAGGTGATTGGATTATGGAAGCGCTTTCCCCCATGCTGTTCTTGTGATAGTGAGGGAGTTCTCATGAGATCTGATGGTTTAAAAGTATGGCACTTCCCCTTCACTTGCTTTCTCTCCTGCCACAATGTAAGATGTTCCTTGCTTCCCCTTCGCCTTT
>NW_012098432.1:4370574-4371296 GCF_000951045.1 Mandrillus leucophaeus
TGATGGGTGCAGCACACCAACATGGCACAAGTATACATATGTAACAAACCTGCACGTTGTGCACATGTACCCTACAACTTAAAGTATAATAATAAAAAATAAATTAAAAAAATAAATAAACATGTTTGTTAAAGGAGTAAGAGAATAAAAGATATCGATATATATTTTTAAAAGAGCAGAATCTATAACATGAAATGCTTTACAGAGGAAGCCACAACAAATGAGCCTATTCAATTCACCTCATTTAAGCACAATCAATTTACTCCTTAATTTGTTAATATTTAACGGGAGGGTGAATAGAAACTACCAAAGTTGAATTTAAATATTTAATGACTTAAAGTCTGAAATTCTGTGTAAAAGAGATGATTTTGGTGGTGCAAGTGGGTAACAAACAGACTAGAATGTTACTGTAGCTATCCAAAGTACATCCTAGTTTGCTAACTCAGAAGGCAAGAAACGTATGTTACTTAAGAATGCAATGGACATTTCTGTAGTAAATAACTACATTGTTATTTACTTGTTGTTATATACTTTGGCTCTGTGTCCCCACCCAAATCTCTTCTCAAATTTTAATCCCCACATGTTGAGGGAGGGACCTGGTAGGAGGTGATTGGATTATGGAAGCGCTTTCCCCCATGCTGTTCTTGTGATAGTGAGGGAGTTCTCATGAGATCTGATGGTTTAAAAGTATGGCACTTCCCCTCCTGGAAGTTGTTGTCCCT
>NW_012098432.1:4371387-4371729 GCF_000951045.1 Mandrillus leucophaeus
ACTTCCCCTTCACTTGCTTTCTCTCCTGCCACAATGTAAGATGTTCCTTGCTTCCCCTTCGCCTTTCACCATGATTGTAAGTTTCCTGAGACCTCTCCAGCCATACAGAACTATGAGTCAATTAAACCTTTTTTCTTCATAAATTACCCAGTGTCAGGTAGTATTTTTATAGCAGTGTAAAAACGGGCCAATACAATTGTTTTAAGGGAACCAGTTTCTATTGCTCAAGTTTACTTTGTACTCCCCTAAAATTGATCTTCCTGAAAAATGCACTTCCAGTCATGTTGATTTCCACCTACTTTGTTATAATTATCTTTGTATTTTCCAGCAGAAAGACACATC
>NW_012098432.1:4373404-4402269 GCF_000951045.1 Mandrillus leucophaeus
GATTGGATTATGGAAGCGCTTTCCCCCATGCTGTTCTTGTGATAGTGAGGGAGTTCTCATGAGATCTGATGGTTTAAAAGTATGGCACTTCCCCTCCTGGAAGTTGTTGTCCCTCCTGGATACACATACTATGTAAAACTGACAACTTGACCTAACAGTGGTTTTTAATCTGCCTTTGATGAAAAAACGACTAAGTTATCAGGTAGTACTAAGGATGTATTAATTCTTTCTTTACCAGTCTTCAGTGTACTCTGTCATTACAGAAACACTTCTTTACATTAAAAAGGTATAAACTAATAAGTCTAAACTAACAAAAAATGCTTCTAAACCTTTGAACAGTCTTTCAAAACATATGTCTTCTGCTTTTTGTCTTGTCATGATCTATAATGCTTCTCATTCATCCTTCCTCAAAGAAAATTTACAGATGAGTGTGACTATCTCTATTTAGAGCCAAGTGTATCTTTCACACAGAAAGCCAACTTCACATGAATTCAGTGATCCTTTGAAGGAGCCAGAAGAGCCATATCATTTTATCCTCATGCATGACTGAGGGACATAAAATCCCCATTCCACCTCTAGAACTCACGCACAATCCACAAACACACACACAAATAGCAACATGAGTGAGATTTAGCAAACTAGAGGGACAATCAATTGTAATTTCGCACTCTAAAACAATTTCATTCGAGATCGCAGTGCTGGAAATGGTATTTTATAGTTGACTTCCACCAAATTATGATGCAGCTCAGATTCAAAATCTCTATTATCTTTGGCAGAAATTTTAAAAACCGTTTTTATTTACTCCAAACTCTATCTGAACAAAGCCAGCACAGGCCCTTTGCAATGTTTACATCAAGTGCTTCATGCTATAATTAAGTAAGCAATGGAAATCAAAGGAAGCACTAAGAGAAGGAATCAGGACATCATTTATTGATTGGTGGCATTTGAGGGATTTAAAATTTTTGTTTTAGTGTATAACTGCACTTTATTACCATTTTATCCTTAAAATGTAATAAGTACAAACTGCTTCAGTAATGATAGAAAAGCCTTCTCAGCTTTAATGAAACCTTTTATTTGCCACTGAAACTTTTATTATTTCCAAATGGTAACATAAGCAAGAAAAAGTCACTACTTTCATTTGAGGAAAAACTTTAGCAATTCAAATAATTTTGTTCTTGGGTGAATTTTAAGACATTTAGATTTGTTGTACTTATGCTTATTGTCTTCATTTACTTTTGATAAATTAAAACCAAAAAAATGTACAGACACATACTATTACAAAATTAGCCTCTAATCATCTATCAAAATACTAGATACTTATATACAGCCATCCTCTGTCAGATGTTGGTTTGATCCAGACACAAAATTTTATTTATTTAGGCTCCTACACATCTCAGTTGCTGACCATGTGAGGCAACATATTGTGATGGTGAAGAGCAATGACTCTGATGCTATATTGTCTGGCTTTGTATTCCAGCCCTTACCCTTCCTAGCAATGCTACTTCTAGAAACTTCTTAGTCCTCAAAATCCTTATCTTTAAAAATGAGGGTGACTAAAAACCAGCATGAGTGGGAAGATTTAATAAGGTAGTTCATGTAAAACACTGGAGTAGAGCCTGGCACATGGTAGGCACTTAATAAATATTTAGTTCTAACAAAGTTTTCATTTCTGAATACATGCACCTCTAGATTGGATGCACCATCCGGCGATACCATTTATTCAGCACATATTTGTTGAGTTTTATTTTGTTCTGAACACAGTCCTAAGTAAAGGGTGCAGAGAAATTAATATAATATGGTGCCTACTTTTCAGGAGCTTACCATTTAAGTGCAAAGTATTTGTTGCCATCTTAATATCTTTCCTGAAGAGAACCATGAAACATACTCTTTCATTAAATCACAAATTTTCCCTTTTCCCCATAGGCTTGGAACTAATGGAACTTCAGAAAAATTTGACTTCAGTTTCTGAAATCTTAATCATGCACAGTTTAATAAATAGCTACAGGTTTTTTTTTCACATTTTATAAAAGATGATTAAATGGTATAATCAGATTCTAACTAGCCAAAAACTTGAAAAACATAGGAAGACAACCATGACTGACACGTTTATTTTCCCAAATGCAAACATATTGCAAACATCAGCTGCTGAAAAATAGTGCTATTTACATCTTACATGACCCACAGAAAACTAAAATTGCACAGCAGCTCAGCATCAAAATGTTTAAAAGTACCTAAATTAAATTCAACTTGAGACAAAACAAAAAGTTCATTTAATCATAGCTATATCACTTTTCGTAAAGTTCTCAAAATGATTTCCAACATGGCACCTTATATGGCTTTAGTTTTTTCAAACATTTTCATTTATGTCATTACACTCAGAGAATTCATTAAAAAGTAAAATCTTGAAGTTTCGGTGTAAGTTCCAACACAACGACTAATGTGGTATTTCAAACATCACAAACTCCAAATGATCTCAAATATGTTGTCCTCTGCTAATTTGCTGCTCCTAAAAATGTGCAATAAATGCAATTAAAAAGGAAAGTATCTTAATTTAATTGCAAGATTGACTACGATATTTATCTTCTTACTAGATGTATCATAATAAAAAAACTGTCTAATATGCATTACATTGTTTAATTCAGGAGGAAATTGGATAGTCTCCCTTCCAATAAAAAAAAGAAACCTTTTTTTTTTTCAACAGCCAATGATGACGGTGTTCTTTCTAGAATACAATGAATAATGCCAAAATAGGTCCTCTAAGGGGTTCACCTACCTAAAGCAACTGAAGATCATGAGTAAATACACAGGCACACAACTCCTTCCTCTCTTTTCTTGTGCCATATAAGCTTCCTTTATTAAAATACTTTTTAAAGACTCTTGTGATTCTTTTGAGTTGGGCGGAAAAAAATCCCTGAAATAATACCCCCTCTTCCCAATGAAACCTCTTTCGATACTGAATGAACTCACACCTCGCTTATATGTAAGCTGCGGCGAGAATGCATCTCCTAGTCTCAAATCTCCAAATGAATGCATATTTTGGTAACCTCTTCTTTTGCATCTAAACATACATGTTCCACACCACAGGATCTTCTTGATCCCAGCGAAGGTCCTTACTTAATGTATGCGTTTTTCACATCCATTTTTTAATCCTTTCAGGGTGAAAATTTCAAAAGGGGCGAACGTGGGTGAAAGAAACGAAGAAGGGGAGGGAGGAGACATGATGCCTGGGATTTCTGCCATCCTCGCTGCAACCCAGAATTCGTATATTTTTTCCTCTCCCCAGCCCTCCCCCTCGTTCCCCTCTCGCCCCTTCCCTCCGCAGCAGGAGGGAGGAGGAGGGCCCGCTGGCTGAAGCCGCCACCTGCCACAGCGTGGAAAAGCTCCAGTTGTCACTTACCCAGAGGGGTGAGAATGGCTCATTTTTGCAGGATCCCTTTTGGACCCCGCGGCAGGTGCGGAGGGTGGGTGCGTGGGGCCCCGTGCGCGCTGGCGCTGCGACAGTCGCGCTCGCGGGGTGGCTCCGCACTGAGGTTCCCTGTGCGCGGGCACCTGGGCTGGGCCGCCGCCGCCCCTGGGCGCCCGGGCTACCCGCAGCCTACCGGGCTCCCACTCTCCGTTGGTATCCACAGCTTCCCGGTTGCTAAGGGAGGAGAGAGGCAAGCGCCCAGGGTCTGGAGAAGTGGAGGCGCTGCTGGAACCCAGCCTGCGGAAGCTGGGGGTGAAGCCAGCTTCTACCCCTTTTTCTGGGCCCTGATGTGGGAGGAGACCCAGGCAAGCCCCTGCTCTGTTGCTCTGGGGCGAGAGTTCCCCCAGGCACCTGTAATATGAAAACACAAACACGCTCGCACACACACACAGGTACACGCACTCATTTTGGCTGGCGTGCTTCCTGCTAGGCCCTGGGGAAGGAAGGACTGGGTGGCAGCTGGGGGTAATAAGAGCAGGGAGCAGCTACTGCGTGATGCGGTGGTTTCCAGTGCTAAAACAGCGATTGCAAATTCAAGGGAAAGAAGGAAGTCTCTCAATCTGTTTTGGGTTTTGAATTTGTTTCTGCATCTGTAATGCATTACAATCGACTCATTTCCTCCTTGGAAAACTCCTATCCTTGTTCCTAGCTGAGGTTCCCACTTCCAGCGTGCAAGGCTGACAGTGCTGGCTTTCAGTAGGTGGGGGAGACACAGTTATTCAGTAAAGCACCCAGGAACAGTACTTGTATTGGAATCCAGTACATGGAATGCAGGGCTTAGATGAAGCAGCCTGGATTTAAATGAGGATCTTAATATGGAGGAAGTTTAAGCACTAGACTCAGATAACCTATTTTTGTTTTGTTCATGCTTGGTCAGGTGTTTTGCAGAATGAGTTGATCTCTGGCCTCAGGTTCCTCATGTATAAGTGAAGGGTTGGACGTATCAGTGGTGACTGAGCTTTCTAGGGTCTCTATTCTGGGTCAGTCACACTTAGAGGTGGGAAGAGCATCACCTCATTAATGTCATTCTGCTTTTCCTTACGTGGTAAAGGCCCACTGAGTATGACAGAATTCAAACTCGTTAGTGTGACATTCAGGAGCCCTCATCACCTGGCCCCAGCGTCTTTCCCGAGCCTCTGGGACCACTTTCTCCACTACCTTAAACTCTAGCAAAACCAAACTCTTGCACTATCCCTCTAGTGGAAACATACTTTCACCCTTGACTACTTGGAAAACTCCTATTCATCCTGGAACACTTAGCTTGAACACTGCCTCTTTGACATCCTCAGGTGTGCTAATGACTCTGGCCTCTGGGGGCCACTCGGCCAGGCTATGCCTCTGTTTTATGCTTACTCTCGTATTACATTTGCTGAAGTAGATGGCTGCCTTTTCTACTCAAATGCAAGCTTCTCCATTTCATTTTGTACATCTATTCCATTTTTCTATATTCTCAGAAGGAAGCAACAATTTAATAATATTTGCAGCATGAGTGAAGGGAAAAAAAGAGTGGTAGCATTTGTAATGAATTGTTAATAAATGCTCTCCTCAGCCTTTTATTGAACATTTACTATCTCATTTAATCCTCATCTTCATTTTATGAGACAGGTTTTTTTTTCTCCATTTCATAGCTATCAAAACTAATACATAAAGAAATTAATTATTTTTTCTGACATCTTCAATGGCTTCCAACAGGAAAAACTAGGATTCAAATCCAGATCTATCTGATTTGAGCCTACAAATGTCTTTAACAATTACAAGTTGATTTACTTTTCCGTGGCCCCTATAAATTGCCAGAGAAGCCAGATATTCTATACCATTACAGGTTTTGGACCTGAGTGACCAGAGCCATTCCAAGAAAAAAGAAATAGGATGCTAGCTTAGGTCCTGAGACTGAAGGATTCAAGGCTGCTTCAGGGCCCAAATGGCTAGAGCTAGACCAAGGCAGAGGTCATCTCCCCACACCCCTCTACTATATGTCTATCCCCACTAACATTGGTTCCTATTTGAGGTTGCCCTTAAAGTTCACTGTAACTAGATTTCACCTGGATAAAAATCGGAGGGGGAAGGAGGAGGAGGAACTAGAAAGATACATTGTAACTTACTCCAGGTGCTGCCAATCTCTAAGGTGTAAATGATATAATCTTATATAGGTACTAGTTGTTCCAAAATTCATTTTTGCAAATAAAACATGGTATTTTCTCACGGCACAATGAGAAAGGAAATTAAAATATACTATTTAGATACTCAGTATTCTGCAGAAAAGATTCCCCAGCACTCTGCAGACAGTGAGGTACCCTCAACAGCATGTATTAATTCATAAATGGGTTTGAGTTTTCCACCCCTGTGAGCTCCAAAATTTCACATTCCTGATGAAACTGCAAGGAAGCTACTAATTTTCACTTCAGAAAATGCTCACTGTGAAAATGTATTGGGAATTTAGCCAGAATGAATTTTTATGTTAATTTCTAGAATGGAGATAGGGAAAGGGAATAAAGAAAAAAACTAAATTAAACTGTTTCAAGACCAAATAGTCACTGGAGTCCTTTTCATTTTCTCACAGGAAAAAAAAAGTCCCCAGATGTCCCCAGAAGTATCATAAATGTATAAAATGATTTTGGTTTTATAGAAAGACCTGTGGAGTGAAAGTCGAGGTCAGGAGATTGAGAGAAGTAGAATGGCAGTGGGGAGATAAGGATTACACCTACAGTGTTGATTGGATCTTCATTTAGGGTGAACAGCAGCTGGACTTAGGAATCACAGATCTAAACTATCAGTGACGGTCTTATTCGTTTTCTGTTGCTATAATAGAATACCACAGATGAGGTAATTTATAAAGAAATTTATTTCTTACAATTCTGGAGGCTGTGAAGTCCGACGTTAAGAGGCCACATCTGGTGGGGGCTTTCTTGCTGCAGTGATAACATCGAGGAGAGCATCACACGGTGAGAGGGCAAGAACATCTCAGCTCAGGTCTCTCCTCTTCTTACAAAGCCACCAAAGTCATCAATGGGGGCTCCACTTTAATAACCTTATCTAGTCCTAATTACCTCCCAAAGGCACCACCTCCAAATACTATCAACATATGAATTTGGAGATTAAGTCTCCAACAAAGGAAGTTTGGAGGATGCATTCAAACCATAGCAGTGACCATGTCTTGGATCACAGGTAGGCAATGTATGGTTTGCCGACAACATCTGATCCACTGCCTGTTTTTGTGCAGTCTATAAACTAAGAATGGCTGCTACAGTTTTAAATGCTTGGGGAAAAAATCAAAAGAAGAATAATATCATATGATACATGAAAAGTATGTGAAATTCACATTGGTTTTTATGTCCACAAATAAAGATTTATTAGAATATGCTCACACCCGGTTTTTTTTTTTTTTTAACAAATGACCTATGCTTTCAGGCAACAATGGCAGAGTTGAGTAGTTGTAACAGTGACTTTACAGCCCATGAAACCTAAAATGCTTGATATCTTTCCCATTACAGATGAAGTGTGCTGACTTCTGGACTAACTTATCACCACAATTGGAGACCTAACTTACCCTCACGGACCTTGAGAACAAGGACCACACCCTTGTATTCCCAGTACCAAATGCTCTGTGCCTCTCACAGAGGGGTGCTGAATAAATAGGCAAATGAAGGAATTAATGAATAGATTGAAGAAATAAGTTTTTCCATGTGTTTATTATTCTCCTGAAAGACAGAGTTCAGGTTACCAAGACTTTCTTCCCAGATGTAATCCCAAAGGCATTTCGGAGATCTTCAAAGCTCACTTGTAAATTTAACCTTCTGCACAATGGAGCATGTCCTGATGAAATGCTTACCTTACTGGCCTCCCACTGAGCTTTTATATAATGATGATAAAGAAAGTAGCCCTGGATCACATCAAATCATCATGCCTTAAGGCCCTGACACTCGTGGACTGAGATGGGATTCAAGCAGGGCTCAGGTGTGTCAAGCTGCTGCTTCGAGGTCGCCACCTCTTCTACTGTGGATTGTCTGTGTCACTCCTGCCTCCTATCCACACACTGTGTTGTTGGTGTGCACGCCTACTCTTTTCCAACCCTAGCATAAATTTCTGCTCTTTCCTTCAGTATCAATCAAATTATCATGATTTAGAAAGTATTTAACAAGTATTTCATGAACAATGATAGAAAGAGTATAATCCATGTTTTCCTTGACACTCCAGTTGGAGGAGAGGATATGAAAAATGTGACATAAAAAGAGTAATAAATGGATATGTCTTTGGCTCTGGTGCCACCCATGTATGAGTGAACTTGAGCGATATTAAGGAGCTCAGCATGTCTGTGATTGTCCACTGCTAGCCAAAAGGCATTCTAAACAACAGGCATTGAATTTTGGGAGAGGAACTGAGTAGAGCCATCACAATGGCCTGACACAATAGATTAGGTTAGCTTACTTGATCCAATGTTTCTGAAACAGCTACAGATGGCTGACACTACTGTTTGCCATTAGAAATAGACATTATACTTGGCATTCACAGAACTAAGACTTCACTTGGCCTAAGATCAGAAAATATCCATTGACCATTTACTATATATCAGGTACTCATTGAATCTTCGCACCTTGAGGTAGGTTTTATTTTTATCACTATTTTACAAATGAGAAAGCTGAGGTTCAGATAAATTAAATACCAGCTAGTAAATGGCACAGCTGAGATTCAAATCCCGTTGTCTATGTTTCTAGAACCCACACTCTTAAACACTTTGCTGTATTGCTTCCCACATCCAAGAGGTAAAAAGACATAACCTCACAAAGGGAAGGTAATAAATGCAAGGTCGCTGATCTCAAATAAAAGCTGTTCTCAATGTGCCAACTGTTCTTCTCCCAACCCTCATCACTCACAGTGACTCAATAACGTGGCTGGAGAAAAACAAAACTGAAGAGCAGGAATTTCATTCATTACCACACATCTGTTTTCTGACAGAGTAAATAGTGTACTCCATGCCCTCTCACCCTTAAGAGCAACCATCTCCAAAACATTGTTATAGCTTCATTTGGTTTAAATGACATTGGAGTTGGCCCTTCCATGAAAGCATAGCAGCACTGGTCTTCAAGCATTCCTGCATCATAAACTGCTGGCTGAATTGCCTTATTCTCTTCATCTCCACAACCTTTGAATTAAATTGTATAGACAAGAAACTTATGCTTCTTAAACTTAGGTTATAAGTAGATTCATGGTCTTGAACAGAAGACTAGGATTATTCATTTGGGAGGTAAATGGTAGTTAAGCTCATAGAACAAACCATGTGACCTATACTATTTTTTCTTTAAAAAAAAACACATAACTTTATTACTTACACATTCATGTTGTAACTGAGACTTGATTAAGGAAATGTCACCTGATGGGACTTTAATATATAGTTATTGATTAGGTAAAGATTCTTCTTGGTAATGACCATATTAGTTTCATGGAAATAAACACCCTTAAAGGAGTTCATGGATTTTTCTCATAGGGCTTAAATACTCTCCAGACAAGCATGCTTTCACTAGTAAATTGCTTAGCCAACATTTCCTCCTTGAGGGCACATAGGTTAAAAAAAGTTTTGTTGCTGTTGGAATGATCACAAATTCTGAACTAATGAGAATTTCTTGTTATGATAAAAGACAATAACTCAATGGAAGTTGTGGAACAAACATCAAAGAAAATATAAAGAGAAAAACACATTTCTAGAGTGAGAGTTTGGAGAGAGAGATTATTCATTGGTGAATTGCAGGAAAACCCAAAGCAGTAAAAATAAATTAATAAATAGGCAGATTAAAACGGCACAACCATGCTCCTAAGCTCCGCAGAATCACTTGAGAAGAATAATCTGGGGATTCCTTGATAAATTGACAGTTTGTAATATGATCCCCATAGCTGACCCAAGATCAGAATTGTGGGGTTTCTTCGTTCCTCTGGGCTTCTTTTTCAATAAGTTTTTCTCTCACTTAAAGGCCATATCAAAATCCACCTTTTGGTTCAGGAGGAAGAATCATGACTACAGGGTTTATTCTCTGCACCTGTGCAAGCCTGTCACCACAGGGAGCTTTTATCCCTGAGCTAAATGGTCAGTCAGACAGGACGTGAGAAAAATGCTCTGATGAGCCAAGGTTCTGCAACATTGGAAACAGAAGCACAAAATTTTATGGTGCTCATTGTTCTGATGTGTTCTGTACTGAGACACAGCAACCAAGGCTATTTCTTAAGCTATAAGCCAAAGGGGAAAAGGCAACGTGGTTAACACTGGAGTGTGCTATGATGTGGAGAAATATTTTGTAAGCAGTGAAAGGAAGTCGAGAGGGGAATATATAACTTTACTCACTTAAAAGGCAAATAAATGAAAAAGAAGGAGGCGAAGTTGACAAGGAAGGTGCATAGTTTCATTATGCATAATCACAAAAAGGAGAAAATCCACAAATCCCCTCTAGTTTGCTTGGCATTATACCTTTGCACTTAAGACTTGAGTAGTTATGCTTGTGATATCGTAAATTCTGAGAATTTTTTTCAGATGTACCAAAAAGGCCATATTATGAAGAATGGATTTAAGAAGAAGCAAGAGGTTCCAGTTGCCCTATTTTGTCCATATGCAAATCAGAGATCCAGGTTTGAATTACAATTCAGTCACTGTAAAGATGTTATCACTTTGGGTTATAGGAAAGGCTTGTATGTTTCTACTTCTTTGATGTTAGGCACGGATGGCCATTTGACTTGTTCTGGCCAATGAAATATGAAAAGTGATGTGTGTCACTTCTGGGTAGAATCTTTTAAGAGCTCCAGCAGAATTCTTCATCTCTCTTTTACTAGCCCCAGTGACCAGCAACATTCCAGATGGTGGTGCTTTCCTCAGCTTGTCCTCCTCACTGAGGATGATGTGGCACAGAGCCACACACAAACCCATGATGGACATGACATGTATGAGAAATGAATCTTTGCTGATTAAAGCTATTCAGAGTTGGGGGCTGCTGGTTATCACAGCAAAGCTGGCCTATGGTGATGAACACAGTCATAAATTAGCTGTGTGATCTGGAGAAAGCTACTTTCTCAAAGCCTCTATTTTCTAATCAGAAAATGAGGAGGATCTGGTATATAGCAAGCATTCAAAAATGATAATTTACCCATCTTCATGATAATAACTACACTTTATTAGACACCTACACTGTGCCAGTCACTATCTTCCCTGTACATACATCATCTCTCATCCTCACACCAATCTTATAAAGTAGGTGTTCTTGATCTTTTTTATAGATGATGAAACCACGCCTCAGAGAGGTTTACAGATTGATGAAGGTACCAGCTCGTAGGTGGAAGAATCAGATCTTTCTGATTCAAAGCTCTTGCTTTATTCACCATTCTGCTTCTCTTAAGAAAATGCAGCTAATCCATCATTAAATAAGTGAGAACTTACAATATTAAGACAAGCATCATAACATTAAAAACAAATAAAAAGAAAATAAATTAGAATTTTAAATTATTACATTCTTCAGACAAATCACTTTTATCACTAAATGATTTTGTTTTAATAATTCCAGTAAAGCCATGCTCAGTCATTCCCAACCTAGGGTGACCAACACCTAAGGGTTTATTAAGGTAATAATGTGGGTTTGCAACCTGTTCTCAGGATTTCCACAAGCCTAGAAGAAATGAGAGTTACATAGGGCAACATGGCCCAAGCCAAATAAAAATTGCTTTTTTCTTTTTTATAATAATTATAGTAGGTCATCTCATTGTGGTACATTTGGCTTTCTCATAGGAGGACATTATTTGTTATTTTTCTTGCATAAAAATAATCTTTACCAAAACACTACATTCATAGTAATTCAAAAAAATTATACAAGGGCCCATTAGTTATAAAAAGGTTGTTAAACACTACTATATCCCAAGTCTTAAATTTTGGCCAGTACAAGTGTAAATTTTCATTTCTCCATCTATTTGCAGCTTAGCTCCTAACAATCCCGGTTGCCCCTGTAGTCCCAATAGGTACAGGGAAGCAACACAGCAGGAAACATCATATGTGATGACCAAGGGAGGATGGCAAAAAACTCAGTGTTAGTAGAGGAACCAGCCAGAGAATGAATTCAGGGAAAAGAGGAGGAAAGCCACTTCTCTTCAAGTCAATTCCATAAAAGGAAGAGCTGACAGGTGAAATGAAAGTGACAGACCCAAATTTACCTTGTCATTTATGGGGAACAGAACAGAACACCTAGAATTTGGGAGAGGATGTCTCTCAGAGAAATTGAGAAAAGACTTTGTAGACGATGTGGGTCAAAATGAATGACTCTCAAAATGGAGTTCTGTGGCCATCCTTCCTTCTACCTTCCCCTGCTAGAAATCGGCTATTCATTTCCAGACTAAATTAAAGGCTCTTCAGTTGTAACAAAATAAAGATAGTATTTCAAAGTCACCCTTTGGTCAGATTTCTGGAGGACAGTTTTTGGCCCTGCCATCAAAGTAAACAAACCCCACTATAGTCATGGTCGCTGGGGTGGGAGTAATGACAATTAAAAAAATACTGAACATATGATGTGTGCCAGGCTCTGTGCCCAAATGCTTCAAGTGCCATATCTCAACTTATGCTCAAATGCTATTGTTTCCCCCTTTTTACAAAGAAAGGTTCTGAGAAGCAGGGAATTGAAGAAACTTGCCTGAAGTCACATGCTTGTAAGTGGTTCCTCCTCCTTAGCAACCATTCTCAGTCCCTGTGTCACATTGTCCCATGGAGGGTGGTTGGAGATGAGCAAAATCACAAACTGTGGGTGTCATCAAAGAAGGCAGAAGGGAATTTGTACTTATCTAGTGCTTCCAAGGTGCTAACCACCTACACAAATCATCTCATTTAACTTCCACAATTCCTTGGGGGAGGTATTATTCTCATGGTACAGATGAGGATATTGAGGCTCAGAGAGATCAACGATTGGTCAACTAAGTAAACAAGGTAAGAGACAAACCAAGGCATTGTAAATCCCCACATTCATGACACTGCTTCTGTAGCAAGTTGCTTCAGATTTACTCTCGAAAAATTGTTTGCCCATATAAAGTATCTATATATGTGACCTAATTTCAGTTCATCTGGAACTATCTGGATATCTTAGTTGCTTGGAAACTCAATATAAGATAATTTTGTGACATGGCAACTAAAACCATCAATGTGATACTGGTTTATGCTCCGAGATATAAAAGTTCCTTTGGGTTTTGCATCAAACCGATCATGTTTGGAATACTGTGCTTATATGACAGACTTATATCTCAAAGTACATATTTTTCACTGCATTCTCCAAATTCAGAGGCAAGGACCACTTTCTCTGAGTTGTGCTCTGAAAACCCTCTTCATTTGGTTTAAAGTGAGGGGGAAGCATTCCCTCTCATGCATGGCAAGTAGGTGTAGGAACAGGGAGAACTCAAAACATTTATAGCTCTCTCCAATGAAATCCATACCACCAACTTCTTCCTTCTTACAATGAACTACTTGCCTTCTTTCTTACACCCTGGAAATGGGTAATATGCTAATGCTTATTCTGCATACGTGTCTGGTACTTCTCTCTGAGATGTGTCAGGGACTTCCATGTAGGGTCACTTAGGCTGCATACTGCCTGCATAACTACAGAGTATACTGTTTACATGGACCATGATGGGAATGATGCCCCCCATGGCTGATTGTGCAATTCAGCAGCCCTACTGGCACATATTGCTTTATTCTCTGTCTGTGCAAGTTCTCCTGAAATTAAATAGAAAAATGCATGTTTAATTTACTGCTAAGTATGACATTCAACACTCCAAAACTAAAGAACTTCCTTTTAAAACACAATATAAAATATAAATTTATTAAAATGATGATCACTCTAGAAACTATTTCATAGGAGAAAGCATTGAAATAACTGGTGATGTCTAAAGTAAATGATATTGGGACCATGGAAAGTATCAATGTCATAAAACATTAGAAAGGATTTTATGCAGAAGAGGGAAGAGACTGAGATCTATGGGAGATAATCAGGAGAAGGTATGAGATGAATTTTGGCTCAGCAAAAGAAATAACTTTCCAGAACCAAACAACAAATAGAAATCTTGTCACAAAAACCCTATGATAAAGGGCATAGTTTAACACTTTAGACCCATTTTATAGGGCACAAGTCCAAAAATGGATAATATTTATGATAGTGAAACACTTTATCTCTGGAATTGATCAAGAAGAGGAATCAAATACTCTATAGGATCTCCTTGCATAGAGTTATATTGAACTAAATGGATTATAAGGCATCTTCTAGGAAACTAACTCTGTGTTTACATGATGGTATGAAAACCTATTAACCTCGACCAGTCCTGGAAGAAGGAACTCCCATTACCTTCCTCCTGGAAGGAGGTTGAGGTCTTATAGAGAGTGCTTGATCCGGCCCTTTCATGTGAGCGTTTCAAAGTTTCTGTCAGGTCTCATGTAGTTAAGCAAACAGCCACAGAAATTCTATGTTTTATTAAAGGGCTGGTTTTATTTTTTATTCCTGGAAGGCCTAAGAATCACAGTTTCAGAGAGGAGTGAGAGTAGAAATAAAGAACCTAATACTGCTCTGTATATCAATAAGTACTGCCAAATCCACTGTGAGAGCAGTGTCTGATCTGAAAAGTTTTTCTTCTTCCTTATGGTCTTAAACCAGGAATTGAAAACCCGAAGGAGAAAGAAAAACATTATGACACTGGGGAATGGCAGACAGTCCTATAGCATGGTCTGTCTAAAAGTTGGCTGCTTCTGAGCTCCGAAGCTATGTCGCCTTCTAGAAGTGCCTTCTAAGGTTGCCACAGATTCTGATTTTTCCAAAGAAACGGAAAAGCTAGATAGATTGAGTGAATTTTAAAAAATTTTTTAGAACATTATGGAAGCCAAACAAATAATATCTATGGTTAGAATTCTGCCCACTGGCTTCCAGTTTATGACAACAGAGTAGGAATATAAGCTTCCTACTCAGGAAAGGAAGGCCTGACCTTCAGAAAACAGCGAGTGGGAAGCCCATGCACACATATATGTCTCCATATCAACCAGCAGGTATCTATCAGGCAAATGAAGACAAAGAAAAGTAGGAACAACCACACTGGTTGGAAGATCTGAAGAAGACTCAATTAGAGTGACGCCTCCCATATGAGATTGCTTTGCAGGACTTGAAGGGTCAGACACCCCTCTTCACTGTCTTGCTGAAGCTCCTGAGTATTTCTCTCTGGAAGAAATAGCTCAGACTTGGGAAGACCACTGGATCATCTGGCAACATCAGCCCCTGTAGGTGGGGAGTGGATTTTTCCCAAAGGGCAAATGACTCTCAAGGCCTAGTTTGAAGAGAAAGTCATTCTTAGGAAGGGGCAGGGACCTAAGGAAGTGTAGCAAAATTAGAAAGTGGGGATGACCACCAGAAGACACCCGTGAAAGCTTTAATTCTTTGCATGATTTTTTTTGTTTCCCTCAGACTGGGGAAAAAGTCATATTTACTTTATCATTTCAAGTGTCTTTCCCTGACAAAGATAACCTTCAGTACATAGCACATTTGCCATCAGCCCTGTTTTTAGATGTAATCTTCAACAGCTTGTTCATATGGATTTTAATTTTAATATGTTTGGTTACACAACCAAGCACTAGAAGCACCGAAAAAAGTGACAGGCACAGGGTAATCCTCTTTCACTGTGTGGGGAATGTGTTTAAAAAGAACAAAGGGGAAAAGAATAGAGTTTGAGATATGTTTAGATTTTAAAGTTGATGGATGTAATATCTATGTATCTTTCTTTCTCCTTGTTATCATGTGCATTTCTTTAAAATATAGACAGGTCTCAGAGACACAGTCTTTAGGATTTTCCAGAGTGAGAAAAAATGTGATAAGCAACATCAGGGTTTCTACATTGTTTTTTTATGGACTTAGCTAATGCTCGACTCACTCAGCTAATCGAAGAAATCCATCAACACAAATAGACAGCTACATGACGATACGGCCAGCAAGTCAGGACAGATGGCATCTAGCCTGAGCTGCCTCTGCACACAAATGGGTGTCAAACAAGGTCATCGATAGGTCCTAGACCATCAGGCTTCTCCTATGCAAGATGGTCAATAATGCAACAAATATTGTGAACACCTGGGTGGGAATGTGCTGCTTCTCCTCCCCAGAGCTCTTTGAACTCAGCAGATCACTGCCCTCTACTAATGTCTTTGAGGCAGAGCAGCCTTGTGATGGAGTGCTAATGACTATGAACTGGAGGGTAATACATCTGAGGATATGTATCTAGTTGTCAATCATTTCTCAAATTTGGCACCACTGCACAGGCTGACAATTAGCCTGAATAAAACTAAGGTGATGTTTTTAGTTGCCCTAGGCAAATCAGCAAAGCAACCAAAAATTACCATCAATGGCATGGAGTTAAAAGCCATACCCAATTCCCGCTGCCTATGTAGTCTGCTATCTAATGACAGGTCCTCTGCTTTGCTTTTCTGTGGTTCTTTGAGCCACCACCAGTAGTGGAGCTCATTATTGGAACAAAGAGTAACAACTCGTAATAAATCCAGCTTATTTGGGGGAGCTTGACAGACAGGATTTGTGGTGATAAGGCATCTGATTTCAGATAAAGACCAAAGTGCAAGACTGCCCCGCTGTCCAGGCTTCTCTGTAGATATGAAATTTAGTTCATTACCATTACTTCCCTGAATAACATTAATTCCACTAGATGCAAAACATCAAATGGCAGCACCAGTAACCTTGTCAAGAAATAGAACGATTAATCAGCAATTGACATAATATTCGACCTGCCTTTTTAGCAACTGGAAATAGTTCCAGTTCAACAGTCATGGAAATAATGAAGTTTTACAGAACTGCACAAGAAAATCTATGGAAGTTATAAGCTATTGCATAGATTGCTAATGTCCTAACAGTGTTTGGGTGATAATGATTCAAACCTCTGCAAATTTTTTAGGGTGAACAGTTTAATTTCTGGCACTATTTGGCTTCTTTTAACAGTAAATATCTCAAGCATAATTTATTTAAAACCAAAGATCAATAAAAGGAGAGAAAGTTAGCATGGAATTAAGCACATTCACTGCTGTAAGGTTCACTTTCTGTACCTTAAACTGAACAAAATCTTAGAGTTTCCTTTCTCTTTCACTCTTTTTTGGCTTCTTTTTTTTTCACCCAGCCCATGTGATGTTCATTAGAATAACACTATTGACTCTCACGCACCCAAAAGTATATATATATAAGATGATATATTTTGCCTGTCCAAGTCTGATTATTTCTGGAATGGAAATTACAAACCACTAAACAACTTATACTTTTGTGCATATACTGAAATTAATAACCTTAGAAATACAGATTGCTGTATTGCTTGGTATATGGCCTAATCTTAATTTATTAAGAAAAAAATCATTGAGGGCTCATCTGGGGTAAGGCTATTCCTATTGTCTCAAAGCGTCATCTTCCAAAACTAGTTTTAACCTGAAATAGAAGAAACCTTTGAATTTTTTTTTTAAAAAAGTCTCTTCTATCCACATAAAAAGGTCTAAAAAGGTATATGTGATCTTGATCTGATGATAAATTCCTTTACATCTTCAAAAGGAAGTTTCCACTCAGAATTTGTTGGCAAATATATCCAGAGCTTCTTTAGAAGCACTAATTCTAACTCACCCCTACCACAATGACTCTGGAAGCTGAAAATTACTAGTTCTTATAAAGCTGACCCCTCATTGAGTTCCTTCAGTGTTTAGGCTAGCAGTAATATCTATCATTTACATATTTCAGAGGTATTCAGTGGAATATGGTGACAGGGCCATGACAGAAAGGAGATGTGAGGAGGAGGGAGCTGTGATTGCAGCTTATGGACTAGGAAACTTTGGAGAGAATCTTCCCCACTGGAAAATAATTGCATGTGATTTTATGTAAAGTATCCAGCACTCCACTCGCCACACCACAGATGCTCAGTAAGTGTTGCCTCATCCTTCTCTAATATTGTTTTATGCAAATACAGTATTTTAAAGAACATGAAGCATGTTTACATGACTTATCTTATTTGAACCTCACAACACCCTTTGTAAATGGGCTTTATTTTATGTTTGGAAATACTGACGATTTGAGATGCCAGGGTCAATATAGCCCCAGGTCACACGACTAGTAATTTTAGACTCCATCACCTGGATTGTCTGATTCCAAGACTTTCTTTTCCCTTTACTACCTTGAGCTGCAAGTATTCAGTAATGTGTACCTGACCACTGCACATCTTATTTAAAAAATTATCTTCATTATGTTTTCATATCTTCGGAGATGATTTATCATCTCCTGGTGTTTCTTTTTCTGTTTGTTTCTTCGTTTTCCCTGGTTCTCAGCTTATAAAAGTGTTGCGTTTCTAATGTTCATAGGTCCATGAATTAAAGTTTTTGTCAGGATCTTGAGCTCTTCAAAGCTAAAGAACCCTAAAAACAAGGCACATTTCACTCTGGGCCATGTTTTTCCTTTGAGCTCTCTTGGTAAAATACCAAACACAATTTGCTTTTTGCTTGTGAGATGGAAAGAAACAGTTGTGTGGCTATAGCTATCATTGTGCCATTACCATTCTGAGGTGTTGATTTTGTGCTTCACATTTTTCCTGTGTTTTTAACTTGATGCCCTAGCTTGAATTTTTATTTCACTCTAATCGTTTTTTAAATTTGAAGTCTTCCTTTTACTTTGGCAATTTCAGTTGGAACACTACGTTTGAAAAAAAAAAATGTTCACAGAGAAACTGAAGGTTAAATCAGCTTTATTCTGTAAACAGTGCCTAAATTATCATCTCCTTCCCATAACAGCCCAATTAATATGTTACAGCAAAGCTGAAAAGCCAAAAATCGTGCTGAAAACATGGAGCTATTGCGACACCTGCTGGTAAGAAACAAAGTGCATTGTGTCAACAACAGCAAAAACGAATGGAGACAATGGATAGATTTTATTCCTACAAATCTATCTTTTGTGAATATCTGGTATGTCTCAGGTGCTCTGACAGGCACTGGAACTGATAGGGGTAGGTCTGATCCTTACACTCAAGAATCTCACAGACTTCCGGGGAAGAAATATCCCTATATACTCACCTAAATATAGAGAGATTATTTTCTATAGTCAAGGTTGTCAGGTTGGGTTGAGTACCTATAAGATACCACAGGGCCCACAGAGATGACCTTCTCTCACAAATCAGAGACAGTGTCACAGAGAAGGGGATGCTGAAATATTGAAGGAGGAGGAGCCAGGGACCCACTGGAAGATGTAAGCATAACAGTGAAGGGATCAGATTTTCACCTTAGAAAAATCACCCTGACCGCAATATGAAAGAAGGGAGAGAGACTAGTTAGGGTCAAAAAGGTAGACAGGAAGCTGCTGAGAAAGCTCGGGAGAGCTCAAGCCTAAATTACGGCAGGGAATGTGGAGATGCAGCAAGTAGAAAATTTTCTTAGGAAAGAACATCAACCAATATTAAAGCACGTTTTGGGTGTGGACTCTGAGAAAGAAGAAGGATTTTTGAAAAGATCCTTTATGTCTATATGGTTACAAACAAAAGGAGCCATTTATTTTTCTTAAAAATAAAAAAATAAAAAAAGAGAGTCTGGCTTTTTAGTGCAGATAGCTTTCTTTTCTTTGTGTGTGGACTTAGGAAAGAGTTAAAATATTTCACATCTTATGAGAGCATAATTGCTCTGCAAATCCAAGCACATAATTATATAAAGTAAATTTGGAGACTTTCAAAAAATATTGATCTCACCTGAAGACAGTGCTTAATAAGTGCAATTTGGAGACAAGGACGCAGAGACACCAATTTGTGTCAACAGTGCTTAAGTGCTCCAATGAAAAACACACTCAAGGTCCTTGAGAAATTTGGATGACCGTAACAAATGGTTTTTCAAAGGAAGGTGTAAAATATTTATTTATTTATTTACTTACTTACTTATTAAGAGAGAGAGTCTTGCTCTGCCGCCCAGGCTAGAGTACAGTGGTGCCATAGTGGCATTCTTGAACACCTGAGCTCAAGTGATCCTTCTGCTTCAGCCTCTCAAACTGCTGTGATTACAGGCATGAGCCACTGTACCCATCCTAAAATTCTTAAACCAATAGCTATAGTTATACATTGAGAAATTAAATATAGTGAAAAAGAGCCCCTGATTTTCCTCTCTGTCAAAGTAACTCAGAGGAATGCATTTTCCCATTCAGAATCAGACAAGGGCATGCACTTACGTTCATTTATTTAACAAATATTTACTGAGTGTTTGTATGTATGAACTAAGATAAAAGTATTAAAAATAATATAAATCCCTCAGCTTCCAGGAACAGATAGTCCCATTTACTAAAGTGTGTGTATATATATATGTATTGCATATATTTATACAATATATACATATGCTTGTGTGTATGTGTGTGTGCACATGTGTATGAGGGTGTGTATACATCTGTTTTAACCCATGAAGTGTGAGGAAGTATTCTAGAAATAAACAATGAAAATTTTCTTATGTATTAGACATATTTTACCTGACAGCTGACTAGTGAGAAAAGAGTATTTAATTATAATACCACTTATTTAGTCAAGTATGTTAAAATATAACTTACAGAAACTTAAAGAAAAAATTAATAAAAATAAAAATAAACTTGAATTAACAACAAAATTATAATATAATAATCATAAACATTACATATATATTTACTTGTGTGGGTACTATGTACAAAGATATATATATTTTAAAATCATTTAACTCAATACATTACATGGTTCCACAGGAATAATTATTATAGTGTTCTTTTGAAAAACAAAGTATGTGTTGAATATATTAAAAAGAGGTACAAAGGAATAAAAATTCAAACATAGAGTGAATTAATGTTGCCAGCTAATGTAATTAAAACTGTCACCTGGGAAAACATATCTTACTATAACTAAGCAGGGAAGCTGAATTATTTTTACCTACAAAAATATTTGATCGAAAAATAAAAATTATGTTTATTATGAAGTCTATTTTTTAATCATCTGCTTAAAATCTGCAACATGTATTTCAGAGGCCAATTTAAATGCCATCTGCTGGCATTTATTCATATTTTGGAATTTTATGTCAATCTGAATAAATTTTAAGAATTGAAAAAATAAAATGGTAAAAAATAAAATTTCCTGTAAGAACCAGATTTGGCTACATAATATTGATTTCTTCATCGGAATGATTACCACATCCCGATCTACAAAATAATGAGCTTCCATGAGGGTCATGTAAATAAGCAATATTGCCAAATGTACAAGTGTCCTATATCAAACCTGCAAGGAGTAATTGTCTATAATTCAACCTCCTACAAGTTTGTACGTGCTTTATATGTAGCCAAGTGGATGAGATAAACTAGTTTATCTTGTGATGTTAAAAAATGCAAGAAAACTATTTTAAGTGTATTTGAATTTTTCAATGTAGGTTATCATCATTGGAAAGATGGTTTAAAATTAAACTTTAATTCACATAAGTATACAAATTTCACTATTGGTTTTACAGAAATGTTTACTCCGTTTTGAATAAGACCACACAGACTTATCTTTAAGAATTACAGATACAATGTGCTATATTATAAGATACATAAACTGTTGAATGAATGAATGAATGACATCAGCTTAATGACTGAGTTGGGTTAGATTATAACATTTCTTTCAAACACAAGATTAAACCAAAGCCCCATCATCTTTCACTGGATTATTGAGGTGGCCGCTAAGTGGTCTTCCATTGTCTGTTCCCTACACAGCAGCGGGAGTGGTCTTGTTAAAACCCAGCTCAGATTGTGTATTTCCTGAATACCCTCCTATGACTGCCAGTAATGAATAATGAGTGGTTTGAGTGGATTGCCACTGATAGGGTCTCAGCAACTACTGGAGCATCTTAGCCTGCCACCTTGTATAGCAAATGCTAGAAAGCCAAGGTTTCTTTTAAATTTTAAAAAAAACTGTTATATATTTAAGAGGCACAAGTGCAGATTTCTTATACTTGCTATTCCTTCCACCTGGAAAGCTCTGTATCCAGATATCTGTCCACAGGACTGACTTCCTCATTTCCTTTAGGTCTCCTGTTCAAATATCATCTTTCCTGACTATGCTGCATAAAAATAGCAACTGCTCCTGATACTCTCTTGACCCCTTGCTCATGTTTCTGCATAGCTCTTCTCGTCACTGGACAGTGTACTTGCCTGTCTATCTGCTTATTGTTAGTCTTTCTCCATTGAATTGCAAATTCCATGAAACCAGAGACTTTGTCACTGAAGTATAACCTGCCTGCAGAACAATCCCTAGCTCAGAGTAAGGGTTTAACAAATACTTGTTAAATGAGTAATATTTACTTGAAATATTTATGGAAGATTTAGTCAGATGGAAAAGCAAAAGGTTTTTACAACTTGTCAGCCACTTACTATGAGGAAAGTACTATTTTCTGTCTTATATGAGACAAGAGATTACAGACCCATTCCTGAATAAATGAACAGAACAATGGAAGTCAAATAAGTCAATAGATAATTGTAACCCATTCATTCATTCAACCTTTATTTATTGAACATTAAAGAGAAGGCCAGATTTTTCAGTTTTTCTATGTGCCAGGCATCAGGCAAAAACATAATAAGGTTTGTTTAATATATCTTTCATAACAATCAAATAAGTAACTATTATCCGTGATTTACAACCAAAAAACCTGAGGCTTTCCAAGGATATCTTGCTAGAGTCCAAGGTTGCCACACTACTGAAAAATAAAGACTATACCCTAGTTCTGTCTCACTCTATATTTTTACGGTACTGAAAGGAACACAGAGAAAAGCCACCTGATCATTAGTGAGGTCAGAAAAGCCTTCTAAGTAAAAGTAACACCTATGGTAAACCTTCAAAAGTAATATGCTGAAATTAGGCAAAGAAAGAGAGAGAGTAAGGCATGCTGGCCTGAACAAATAACATGTGTGAATTATTGTGATATTGTAATTTCCATAAAGAGAAAAACACAGGTCTTAGTACCTTTGTTTTTAATAATAAAGTAGATTGAAATTTGACTGTCTGAATTTGTTACTAAAAATATAAATATATACCCCACTATAAACAATGACAGAATGAATTAATATGTGATATAACTCAACCATGCAATGCAAATAATCAGCATGAAGGAATGACACATAAACACAAGATTGAGGAAGATTCAATATTCCAGATTTTAGCAAAAGAGATATGATTGCCTATAAACAACTTTTCCCATTTGTAGTATATAATTAAATAACTTCTGTGGCAATTAAATTACATGCCAATTAAATAGAACTGCAAGCGCTAATATAACAAGTTAAAACAAGTGGAAGTTATTACTGAAGCACATCAATTGCTTTTTTCTAGTAAGTTGAATTGACTTTAAAAAATTAATACTGACCTATGTTATGCACTTTCAGTATTTAGAATGTGAGTTAGGCTGTTAAAAGTTTTAAAGGTAAAAAGTTGAATAAGGTTAAGAGAAGCAGATTCTTGTTTCACCTAAACAAAATAATAAAGAAAAATAATTTTAATAGATTGGTTTTACTTATTTTTTAATTCCATTTTATTTCTCTGAAACATCAAAAATAAGCTTTGCTTTGAAGCAAGATGACAGGTGCCCAGAGCTAAGCTTTCGTTGCACATAAAGCCACATAAAGCCAGCTTTTTCATACTTGATTTGTCAAATGTCAAATTTCTACTTTACAATTAACGTACAAACATGTATATATACCTCTGTGTGGTGTTCTGCAATACAATTTAAATTTCAAATTAAATATGTATACATACATATGTATGTATATATGTACACACACATAAACATGCAAATATATTATTTTTTTAACTTTTAAGTTCAGGGGTATATGTGTAGGTTTGTTACATAGGTAAACTTACGTCCTGCAGGTTCGTTGTACAGATTATTTCATTGCCCAGGTAGTAAGCTTAGTACCTATTAATTATTTTTCCTGATCCTCACCCTCCTCCCACCCTCCATCCTCTGATAGGCCCCAGTGTGTGTTCCCCTCTATGAGTACATGTGTTCTCATCATTTAGCTCCCACTTATAAGGGAGAATATGTGGCATTTGGTTTCCTGATCTTATGTTAGTTTGCTAAGGATAATGGCCTCCAGCTCCATCCATGTCCCTGCAAAGGACATGATTTCATTCTTTATGGATGCACAGTATTCTGTGGTGTATATGTACCACATTTTCTTTATCCATTCTATCATTGATGGGCATTTAGGTTGATTCCACATCTTTGCTTATTGTGAATAGTGCTGCAGTAAACATACGTGTGTGTGTGTGTGTGTGTGTGTGTCTGTAATGGAATGATTTATATTCCTTTAAGTATATACCCAGTAATGAGATTGCTGGGTCAAATGGTATTTGTATCGTTAGGTCTTTGAGGAATCACCACACTGTCTTCCACAATGGTTGAACTAATCTGCACTCCCACCAACACTGTATAAGCATTCCCTTTCTCCACAATCTCACCAGAATCTGTTATCTTTTGACCTTTTTTTTTTTTTTTTTTAAGACAGAGTCTTGCTCTGTCACCATGCTAGAGTGCACTGGCGTGATCTCGGCTCACTCCAACCTCCACCTGTTGGGTTCATGCGATTCTCCTGCCTCCGCCTCCCGAGTTGCTGGGATTACAGGCGCCCATCACCATGTCCAGCTAATTTTTTGTATTTTTAGTAGACACGGGGTTTCACCATGTTGGTCAAGACCACCAGGCTGGTCTTGAACTCCCAACCTCAGGTGATCCGCCCGCCTCAGCCTCTGACTGGTGTGAGATGGTATATCATTGTGGTTTTGCTTTGGATTTCTCTAATGATCAGTGACACATTAATCCTGAGAGAGAAAATTGTACAGGTAGGAAAACCTGTATAATTACAGGTTGTTATAATCTTTCACTCACCTAACATCTGAGTGCCTGGGGTATGCTAGGTCTTATCCATCATCTCAAGTAGCTTAAGTTATAGGGCAAAAAAGTTAAAATTAAAATGAAAATATTCATTCCTCCTGATTAGCAACTGCATGAGCTTCACGCAGTCCATCTCTTTGTCTATTGTGAGGTTTATAGCAATTCCCTTTCCATCATGACTAGAGTGACATCTAATGAATAGCTGCTCCCACTATTCCACTCACCTCCCAAAGGGAAAGATGCCTATCTCATCTTCTAAATACTGCACACAAAGACATACACAGATCATCCTAAAACTAATCAAATGATTAATTTTCAAATTTAATCAGAGAAAAGGTAATAAATGGGAATAAATGGCATGAGCAGAACTAGAGGCAGGAGAGTGCTGGGTTTGAAGGGCAAATTGGAGAGGGAGGCAGAACAGCACCTGCTCCTTATGATTGGCTACATCTATGATATATGAAGTGGTGAAAAAGCTGGAAGTTGGAGGTAGATTACAAGTTCCATCCAGGGCTAGATTTCAATGAGTGACTTTTGTAGAAGGATGGTGATTCAAGATAATTGAGGGTACTTTAGTGACCAACTTAAGCTTAGTGGGATGTAAGAGCTGGTTAGGGCCATTGGACTGAGATTGGCAATGAGAGATTAAATGAAGAGAGGGACCGAATGAGGTCAAAGAGCAGGTAAAATTGAAATGAAGGAAAATGATTGATATGGTCTGAATGTTTCTGTGCCCCCAAAATTTACAGGCACAAGCACCTAGTGCCAAGGTGATGGTACTAGGAGGTGGGGTCTTTGGGAGGTGATTAGGTCATGAGTGCCCAGAGAGCTAGCTCTGCCCTTCCACCATGTGAGGACACAGTGAGAAGGCACCATCCATGAACCAGAAAGCACATCCTCGCCAGACACTGAATCTGTCGGATCCTTGATCTTCCATTTCCCAGTTTCCAGAACTATTAGGAATAAATTTCTGTTGTTTAGAAGCCACCCAGTCTAAGGTACTTTGTTATAGCAGCCCAAATGGACTAAGACCCATGATTTTAATATCCACAACATGTACTTTTCTTTTTTTTTTTTTTTGAGATGGAGTCTCACACCCAGGCTGGAGTGCAGTGGCGCAATCTCAGCTCACTGCAACCTCCTGCTCCTGGGTTCAAGTGATTCTCCTGCCTCAGCCTCCTGAGCAGCTGGGACTACAGGTACGTGCCACCATGACTCTTTGGTAGCAGAGACGCAGTTTCACCGTGTTAGCCAGGATGGTCTCGATCTCCTGACCTTGTGATCTGCTCGCCTCGGCCGCCTAAAGTGTTGGAATTACAGGCGTGAGTCACTGAGCCTGGCCCACAACATGTATTTCAGAGGCTAATTTAAATGCCATCTGGAAGGTCTAGAAGCTCTGCCCTAGAACTTGATTTCCTCCCTCTCTAATTGAGTTTAGAAAGGTGTACAACCTTTTCTAGTCCTCACCACCTGGGGGTTAACAGGTAGGGCAAATGAGGCCACAGAAATAGTAATGATGCAAATTATGTTATTCAGTGACCCCAGTGCCTGGTTCAGGGCATAGAGTTCCCTAAAAAATCTTCATCAAGTACTTCTGGGGGTCCAGGGTTCTCTAGACCAATTTCACTTTTCCTTGTCTTGCAGCTGCTAAGTCTTGCTCCTCTGCTTCTCCTTGCTCTTCTGCACTTAGGTGATGCTACTTTTCCACTGTGCACTCAGTCTGGAAGGGGTTCTTGGCAGAGGGATGCATTAAGAATGACTGCCAGGCTTGGCTAACTAGGTACACAGTGTCTTTATACACAGAGATAGGAAATACAGGAAGTAGAACAGGTTTGTTACTGGGGATAATTTGATTTGGAACATGTCGATTTTGAGAAGTTTTTGAAACATCTGAGTGATAACCAGTTGTCAGTCTAATATCTGGACCTTAGGGCATAGAACAGGCTAGAGATAAAGGCTTGAGGGTCACCAATACCCAGTGATACTGAGGCCTGGTTCAGATGCCAGCCAGAGGGAATGTGTAGAGGAAAAATAAAAAACAGAAAGTAAAGCATAGCAACATTTTAAAAGCGAGTGGAAGAAGTGATGCTTGCAAATAAAGCTGAGAAGGTCCAGGGATACCAGGAGAATGATATTCTGAAAGTCAGGATGGGAAAGGCATTGAGATGTTTACATTTTTAGAAAGAAGATGAAGATACAAGTTTCAGGGGTTGATTAAGCAAAGTTCATGGAGAGGCCAGAGCAATGAGATTTAGAGAAATTGTGCTTAGTAAGAAGGAAGGCCATCACTTTCAATGAAGCAAAAGAATGGGACAAAAGAATGCAAATAAAATTGTAAGTGTGAATAGGATTATTTCCTTCATTGGAAAAAAAAATCCAGATAAATTGCCTACCATGGGGTAGAACAAAACTCTGGAAAGTAGTGTTCCTCATGTGGTTAGCTAGTAGGCTGACAATAAAGAAGCAAAGAATTCCAGCAATTGAAGAGTTTTCATTTATGTGGAAACGCAGTTTGATAGACATAAAAGGGAACATAATCTGAGAAGCACTTAGAAGCTATAGTGATAGGCCTATAAACAAGACTAAGTGAAACCAGCTAATAAACTCAAAAGCTACTCTCGGATGAAAGAAACTGCAAGACATGTAAAAACTCAAATTACATGGATAAACTGTGAAACAGAATTACAGTGCTAATTCCTAAGCAAAATATTATTTCACCAAATAAAACATGGGTAAAATTTTGTTAAAATGCATTTGTCACATCATACTAAAAGAGCTTTGATTAGAGGTGATGCTTACAATTGGATTTCAAATGTGATGCTACAATCACAATAAACATCCAAAACAAATCAATAAGACCAAGTTAATTTTAGGTTTTGTATTAACTATGAGTTAAGTCTAATAGTTTATTTCGAGAAATGCAAACACAGAGTTTTCCCCCAAGAATAGTTCTCATCACCTGACGAATACTTTATCTTTTGAAAATAAAATGGAATATTTTCAAAGGACAATTTATTATTTCAATAAAACAAAAATAAGTAAATCATTATGATCCACTTAGTTCAAATTCAATACAAACACACTATAATTTTTTACTGAGCACGTTTAAAGAATAAATCATAAGTTATTAGCACAAGTAAGAAATACATTTGACCATTGAACAACTGTGTGGGTCCACTTATATGCAGACTTTGTTCAACCAAAGGCAGGTGTATTTGCAGGATGTGAAACCCACAAATACGGAGAACTAGCTTTTTATGTACGCAGGTTCCCCAAGGATGACCGTGGGACTTGAGTATGTGAGGATCTTGGCGTACTCAAGGGTTCTGGATTCAATCCCTGATGTATATTGAGGGACAACTGTTAATCTGAATGCACAGACATACAATTACAGAAGATTCAAGGTAATATAAATATACATATATTTGGAAATTCGAAGTAGTTTTTTTATTTTTGATATTAAGTTTTTAGATTTTGTTAATATTTATTATTTAATAAATTATTCTTCCTAAATTGAATTTGTCATAAATAAGTTTTTATTAAAAATAATAAATTTGAAAATGTTTTAAAATTGTTGGGAAAATATTTATAATCTCAGCACTAAGACAAATCATTTTGATAACTATCTACTAGGAATCTCTTGAAATGTATACACAAGAAGAATTATATAGAAGTAGAAGTATACTACATACCTCCCATATCTGCTTTTTAAACTTATTAATAATACTCTTAACACTATGCCTTAAACATTTTCCCATGTCTAGAACTATGGGTCTACTTTGTCATTATAATAGATACATTGTATTGCACTGTATGGATGTTTTGGCATTTTAATCATGCAGTTGATGGAAATTTAAGTCGTTTCCAATATTGTACTATAATAAGCAATGCTGCAATGAAAACAATTTTGGCACATCTTTCCAGATGTGTCTATCTCTTTAGCATAAATTTCTGTAGTGGAATTAATGGATCAAAGGAAATCCACATTTTAAAATTTAAAGACATTATGTATCTGCTCTCCAGAACAGAAACAATTTTATACTCCTACCAATACTACATGAGTGCCATTTCCTCTATTACTAGTGAGAATAAACAACTCCTTCCATAAGTTCACTGGTTATATGTATTTTGTCTTGTATCCATTCATGTCCATTTCTCGTGGGATGTTTTGAATTTACGAATTAGTTTGGAGAATTTTTTAAGGTTAATATTTTTATCTGCTATTGGAGATCTTTTTCTACTTTTCCCATTTTTCTTGTTCTTTTATAGTTTGGGATTTTGAGTAATGATGTAAGGCTTTTCATCCCTCGTGATTATAAAAATATTCTACCATGTCTTGGCTCTGTCACCCAGACTGGAGTGCAGTGGCACAATCTCGGCTCACCGAAGTCTCTGCCTCCTGGGTTCAAGCAATTCTTGTGCCTCAGCCTCCCGAGTAGCTGGGATTACAGGTGTGTACCACCAAGCCCAGCTATTTTTTTT